>NW_017729015.1:2134706-2139339 GCF_001723915.1 Gavialis gangeticus
TAAAGAAATTCTTCCTTATGTCCAGCCTGAAATGGTCTTGTAGTAGTTTATAACCGTTCAACCTCATGATGCCTTGGGGCGCTCTGGTGAACAAACATTCCCCCAGATCCTGGTGGTCACCCCTGATAAACTTATAGGTGGCCATCAGATCACCCCTGAGCCTGCCCTTTTCCAGGCTAAAGAGCCCCATGGCTCTCAGCCTGTCATCGTAAGGGCTGTTTTCCTGACCTCTGATCATACGCGTGACTCTTCTTTGGACTCTCTCCAGCTTCTCCACATCCATTTTGAATTGTGGAGCCCAAAACTGAACACAATACTCCAGATGCAGCCTTACCAAGGCCAAGTACAAGGGGAGAATGATGTCCCAGGATTTGCTTGAGAAGCATCTATGGAAGCAAGCCAGCGTTTTGATCGCTTTACTAGCTGCAGAATCGCATTGCAGGCTCATGTTCATTTGGTGGTCAATGATGACCCCCAAGTCTCTTTCTTTTGTAGTGCTAGCCAGTGTAGCACTGCTGAGCCTATAAGTCTATGCATCAGTGATTTAGCTAGTCTACAGTGTACAAATCTATACTGCCTTCTACCACTGCAACCAGACTCAGCAAGCCAAGCTGTTAGCTTAGATGATAGAAGCCCCAGAACAGAGATCCCTTCAGATCACTATCTGAGATGCCCTAAGAACTGTAATGGCAAATAATTTACTAGGAATGGCATACAGAGGTAGAACATATTTTAAGGCAGAAACTACGGAGACAGTGTTTAGATGAAGCTCTGTGTTTTCTGACCTCACCATGTTTCATATTGAAAAAACTTACATTGTTCTTGTAGCTAATGCTCTTTGCATTTGCTCTAATGCACCACAACTCATTGCTGATGCTGTTCTTTAATTTCCTTCCACATAGGCTGTTAATACAGCGATCCACTGTGTTCCTCTTAGCACTGGCTCCACTCCACACCACACCCCATGACTCTGCGTCAGTGATTCTCATCCAGGGTGCTGTGGCTACTTGGGGTACCTTGAGATCCTTTCAAGTAGGGTGCCATGCAATGTTAGCACTGCTAGGTGTGCAAACATAATTCACATGATAAACCCAGAGATTTCAAATAGGGATCCATAATGTTAAAAACATTCTGACCTGTTGTGATCTTTCAGAGTTCTTTACAACAAAAGAATTACTCTATTTCTTTAGTAAGAGCTGGAATTTTCTAATGGGTGCCTCAAGTGTAACAAGGGATGCCTTGAGTTTAAAAAGGTTGAGAATTACTGCTCTTGGGAGTCTGGTGGCAACCACAGATAGTCCCATCATACTCTATCAGGATTAAGGGCAGCCTGTGCCCCACAGGACCATGAAAGGAGAGGCTGCTGGCCCTTACTGCAGTCCTTGCACAATTATACAGGCCCCAGCACACTCCTGTCCTTATTTGCCACCTTGGTAGTGGGAAAGCGAACTCTTGCATAAACACATCAGTGGAACACAGCAAAAAGTATGTGCCTGTGAGGAATAACTGCAGAAGTGGAGATTGGGGAGAGGTGATATGACTGCAGAGGGAAGTGGACGGGTGTTGTGGGCAGAGTGAGGTGCGTGGCTGGAGAGAGGTGTGGTGGGCAGGCCTGAGGAGTGTTCAGTGACTGACAGCACCCGGCCTGCTAATAAATCTGTGCAGTCATCTGGAAGAAGAATTGCCTGCAGGGTTGCATTCATTTTATTCACTGAAACCCTCTCCTGCCCTACTATGAGAGGGGGAACCGCTAGCGAGACATCTGAAGGCCTGTGATGTTCTGTACTGATCGGGTCTTGATCGAGTCACATAACAAGAACATGACACACCCCTTGTACGTGCTCCAGCCTTTCCCAGTCACCCCTGGCATCTTCTCTCCCACTCTCCTCAAGCTGGGTTACTAATTACACCCTTGGCCTGGATTGCGGGTGTCTGACTTAATTCCAGCAGCATGACATTCCAGTGAGATCATCAGGGAGTCACCAGTCCAATTATTCTAATGAGCTGTCGTGCCATCCCAGGGAGTACAGGCAGATCTCACTCGTGTGTCTGCAATGCCTGCTCCTGTGCAGAGGGGAAGGGCGAGAGGAGGAAAATCAACAGCCCCTGGAACCTGTTTCCCTGGAGCAGGGAGAGCAAGTTAATCAGGAAGCCTTCATTGCCCTAGACCCTGCCCACCCACAGATCGGCAGAGGAACTATAGGCCATTGCTTACTCAACGGGCCAGCCATTCACTGTGGTGCGTGGCTCTCCTGTCCCAGAGTGGTGCCCACAACTTGGAGAAAAAGCCATGGAGGTAGATCTCAGGGGTTAGTCACCCTAAGCAGACAGGCCCTCAATAGCATAGTTCAGATGCAGATTCTGTTTTCCCCTAGTCTCAGAAGGGAGACCTGGTGTGCCAGTTAAGGAACATCGCACCCAATGAGCACCAATGCCAAGCAAACTCCTGTGAGTATGGAGTGCAGGCTCAGGATATCTCGGTTTGTGCTTGCCTTGCTTCTTGGAGGCCCAGCTCTGCTGAGAGCCTGGCCCTTTTCCAGTGCAGGTGCTCAGTACTCAAAGGGATGCCACTCCCTCTGTGTCCTTAACCCAACCCTGCTTGGCGGCACAAAGGGTCTGGAGTTGGATTGCTGTAAGCAGCTGTGATTACATGTGCAAAGCGTGCATACCTTTCACACCTGGCTGGAGTCACCTCTCTGGCTGTGCTGGCAAAACACTGGTCAGCAGCAACAAGAGGGAGAGCAGGGCCTCCCATGGTACCCATTTGGATCCAGGTTTCCCAGGAGTGCTGCAAAGAACGCATGCTTGCTGCTGACACAGGAAATGGCTCCCTCAAGGAGCTGCAGGAGGAAGTGATGGGAAGAAACAGGTACTTTTCCCTGTACTTCCATGAAATAACCCATGGCTCTCTTCTCTTGGACATGAAACTCTAGGGAAATCAGTGAGGTTATGCTGTAGGAAAAAAGTAAAACCCTGATCCAATCGATGTACAGTCACTAACTTTCCTGATAGCTGGTATGTTTGCCTTTAAGCCTCAGGTCCTGGAATCATGTGATTGCATGAAAACCTTACATTTTATTTTTAAGAAAACTTAGTTCTAGCCTCCCTGGTTGCAGAGAAATGATTGAACATGTACCCTAAGGACTCAAGAACCAAACACAAATAAATACGACCAAAATTGTAAATCCAGTTTCATTAACCTAACGGTGTGACTCAAGAGTTTTGGAAAAAGCTTCAGTTTGGTAAAGCTCGAGGACGGTAAAAGTGCCTAATTCTCAATGCTGACTAAGCACTTTGGCTGTCAGTGGTGGGGAGCACTGAAACGACGCCGTGCCTCAGGGAAACTCCAGAGCAGGTCACGTGGCTGTGCAGAGGGACTGTGGTCGGCATGCTCCAAATGGCCCAAGTTCTACTCACCAATTTCCTGAGCAAATGTGCCTAAGCGCTGATTAGGACACTGCCTTCAGATACCACAGGAAACCAAATGAAGTGAAATATTCCAGTATTTGACCTGAGGTTACTCACAAACCCTTTTCATGATGTAGCCAAAAGCATGAGACCAAAAATTCCCCGAAGTTCCCTGAAACGGAAATAGGAGTTTAGTCGTATGAATGGTTCCTGGCCCTAGAGCATTCAAACACAACTCCGGGACCCTCCAAAACCAGCAGCTTGTGCTGCACACTTTGGATCTGGGTCTAGTTTCTACCGTCCCACAACTTGGAGAGGTTCAGGTATCAGGTTTAGTTCAGCCTTTGATAAAGAAAAAGTGCTTTGTACAGCAGAGGCCTGGTCTAGACCGGAGCTGGAAATTCAGTGGGCTTCATTCTGGGGGCATCTCTAAGAGCTACGAATGTTACGCCTCACACTCATCCCTCGCCACCGCCACGTGCTGCTGGAGCATCAGTCCGGTTTGCAGGGCCGACAGAGAGCTCACATATCCCATGTCTAGCTATTGTGGAGCAAATTTTAAAACTGTGCCATGAGCGATATCAATTGAAGTGTGAGGAGGGGGGAGAACGGAGAGAAAATTATTCTGGATGCTCCGAAGGGTGACCGGGAGAAGCAGAGCAGAGGGAAAGATTTAGGCAGAACAGCCTAGGCCAGGAAAGGCTCTGCCCAAGACAACGCCATAGTCTTTGGGAACCGGCGCGGACCAGACGGGGGCTTGTCAGACTTCTCAGCTTCCAGCTTCCGCCGTCCTGAGAAAATGCTGCGGGAGAACTTGAATTTGACTTTTCAGACAGTAAAGAATAGACACGAACCACTGGCCTCCAAAGGCTCCCAGAGAGGCGGAGGCACCTCCCCCGAGGCAGGGCCCCTTCCCCACCGGGCTCCAGGCTCTGAGACCCAGCACCCAGCCCCGGGGGGAGGGGCCGACAGGGCGGAAGGGCGTGGCCTGGCGCGAGGCCGGCTCGCAGGGTACGTTGCCCCGGGTTACCTCTGGAAACCCTGACGTCACTCGGAGGGAGGAAGCCCTCGGCGCCCCGGAGCGTTCTACCCCGCCCCCTTCGGAACGTCCGCTCCCAGCGCCGGCCAATGAGAAGCCGCGGCGGGCGGTGCCCGGGCCGCGTCCTTCCAATGAGGGGCGCGCGCCGCGGCCGGTGTAACAATGGGGGGCGGGGGGCGGGCCGGG
>NW_017729015.1:2140535-2140842 GCF_001723915.1 Gavialis gangeticus
GAGCGCCGGGACCGGGCACTGGCGGCGCGCCCCCCCGGCCGCCGCGGGTGTGACTCCCGCTCCCGCTACCTCGCTCCGGCCGTGTGGAAATTTACAATAAGTCCGCGGGGGAGGCGGAGCGGGGGGGAACATGGAAGAGAAGCTGCAGGCGCATCAGGTTGAGATCGACCCGGATTTTGAACCCCAGAGCCGGCCGCGCTCCTGCACCTGGCCTCTCCCTCACCCCGACTTCCCCGGCGAGGAGGAGGATGGAGGCGCGGCGGCGGCCGGCGGCGGCGGCCCCAAAGCCCTGGCGGCCGGGGGAGGA
>NW_017729015.1:2141266-2156157 GCF_001723915.1 Gavialis gangeticus
CGCCCCCAGCCTGCGCCCGCCGCAAGTTTCCCCGGCCCGTCTGCGGCGGGAGCGGGCCCCGGGCCGGAAGGAGCGGGGATCGTCCCGGCTGCCCGGGGAGCCTGTGCGTGCGGCCGGGGAGGGGGGAGCTCCCTCCGTGCCTGGTACCCCACAGCCGGGCAGAGAGCACTTCTCTGGGGCTGGGCATCTGGGGAGAGGCAAGTCTCTGGCTGGGGGTGGGGGTGCGGGGCTTGCAGAGAGACAGGGCTCCTGTTGCACTGGATGTGCCAAAAGGCAGGTCCTTGCAGGGCTAACTTGTCTACATCAGCTCCTGTTCACCTGCTTGCCCTCCCCTTTCCCTGGAGCTAGGGCGGGCTGGCTTCCTCACCTGGCCCTGGCTGCTGCTGGGTTTGGAGTGTCCCTGCACCTGCCAGCTGGGAAGGCCGTTTGGCAGCGGGAGCAGAGCGGGGGGTTGTGCGCCTTCCCGACTCTCCTTTGCGTTTCAGTGTTAATTCGAACACGGTTTGGCTAAATGGCACCCAAGACGGGCCCCTGCCCGCCTGCCTTCCCCCATGCCTGGATTTTATGGTGCGGTGATAAGGTTCCCTTCTCAATCTTTGTTCTTGAATTGAATTTTCAGCCAAGGAGTGAATGCATCACTGAGAACAAGGGGGTTTGGGAGGAGTGGTGGGGAGGGATGCATGTCTACTCTGTCACTTGAGAAGTGACTGACTCGCCTCTCGGATGGTTTCAGGGCTATTGGCCAGTAAAGCTGGAATCAAGTGTGCCACAATGATCCTGGCTTGGGGTTTGGAAGGGAAGATTTCGGTACTGTGTAACACCCCATTTTTGCCTGTTCGTATGCGAGCACTACAGCATTATTAATTACAATTCTGCCAATCCCCTGTACACCGTGTATGTGGATGCGTGCGTGCCCGATACGAATGCACAAGATTTACCCCGCAGAAGGGTAATTAATGTGCTTTTGCCAATGTGTGGTCAGTGGAGACGTTGTCGTACTACATTTGTGGAGTTAAATAAGCCCGCTTTGCTCAGAGAGGATGTAGCACTGCTAAGTGTCTGACAGCAGCAAGAGGCAGCAGACTCTCCACAAACAGGTGTGCTACAGAAATGGCTTTGTACAGCAGGTTCGGTACATGTGTGAGTATCGGGGATGGCAGCGCTTAACCCTTGCAGCGCTTCGAGAGAGAAAGCAAGCAGCACTCGGGTCTTTCCCACAGGAGATGCTGTGTCTCCCATCCCTCATGTGCACGCACAGACATGTACACCCCTCTTGTCTCTGGATTTGGTTTCATTGGCAGTGCTCCAGGCTGTTGCCTTTGGTTTGTTAAATATTTCTGTCAGCAGCGATCGATCCCCCCTTACTCTGATTTAATGTGGAACTGTATTACACGGCACTCCCGTAGGTCAAGCGCTGAGGGCAGGGAGAGGCTGTGCTGAGCTCTAGCACCTGGGAGCAGAGGTGCTCTGTCTGTGTCACGGCACGGTGCTCAGCGATACGGGGCCTTTGCAACCTGCCCGGCACTGGCAGACACACCTCGTGTCTGCGACACTTGGCAGAGGGGGAGAGCTCGCCTTGTGTCCAGATGGTGTCAGTAAGAGAGGAGACATTTTCTCTTAACCCCTCCCCTAAGCCTTGTCACCTCTATTGTGATTACTGGCTAATGACCAATATGCTGTTAATACCAGCTCTGTTGTAGGCTATGGGCCAAATCGATCCACTCCACTGGAACCGAGAGGCGTTGTGTCTGTTTTCATTGCGTTGAGTTTGTCCCCATTTGGTAGTCTTTGGGGCTGCTTTGGCCCCATATTGTGTACCTGAGCACTTGATGAATTTGGTGAAGTACTGAACCCAGTCACTCAGGTGTGCTATTATTGGCATGACTATAGCTCCTGCTGGGTCAGCAGAGAGCACTGTGCTTGATGCAGTACAGGTGGTTTGTGCCCCATCCTCTAGGAAGACCAACCAAGGAGTATTATCCTTTTATGCCCTAAGTCACTTAGGCAGCGTGCTGCGGAGCCAGGGCTTGAACCTAGGTCTCTTGAATCCCAGCCTAGCACTCTCAACTGCAAAGCCAGGTTCCTAGGGGGGACAGTGCTCTCAGAGCATATGTAGAGTAGAGCAAAACGAGAGCATTGTGCAGAGATGTGACCAGTGATAAAAGGAAAAAACGGCAGTGCCACAATGTGCACGTGCATGCATGTATTAGAGGGTCTTATCCAAGAGCACATGGGATCAGCACATGGAGGGTGACAGACATTGATGTACTTGGGGATTGCAAGGGGTCAGAGCTGAACAGGGGAGCTGGGGAACCATGTTCCACGCTGGAAAGGTGCTTGAATAGGATTTACTTAAAGAGCCACAAAGTGCCATCCTTGGGGAACGTGGGTGCCAAGCCTCCTTGGAGAGGTTCAGATGTTGATGCAGTCCACCCCAGAGGTGGGTGCCTTTCAGTAGTGGGTACAGAAATTCCCTTCCTATCTCTTCCTCAGCTCTCTGAGATGCTGTTATTGAGTGAGTGTAAAATGCTTTATTGTCCCAGATGCCAGGTCTCCTGAAAAGATAATAACAATTTCTGTTGTTACTATGGAGGAGCTTGGGTGGGGTGAGAGGCAGCATTTGTGAGTGGCGAACAAGTTTATGAACTATGATCTAGCCGAAGCTGAGAGCGTGGATGTTTATGCTTCTAGTGGCCTGGTGCTGGCACTGATATGGCATATGGGAGGTGGAAATTGCCCGTGAGCAGAGATCAGCAGAAGCTTTTATCCCAGACAGTAAGAGCCCTGGCTGAGGGTGGCACATGGGCTGAGGGCCAGGTTTGGAGCAAAACACAAAGCCTTTCCATGCAGAGTGTTAGCGCCAGTGTTAGAGTTGACTGCAGCTTGCAAGTGGGAGGAATGACTGAAAGGGGCCATGAAATCATAGAAAAGTAGGGCTGGAAGGGACCTTCAGAGGGCATCTAGTCCAACCCCCCCCCCAACACTTCATCTCCCTGGTGGCAGAATCATTACTATCCAAACCATCCTATACAAACCCATTGTCTACCATATTAATAAAACTACTCAGTTAACCCTGACACGACCACAAGGCATAACACCCTAACCTGACATATGTAAGAACAGTGGCCAATGACCAACTGCTACTAGGGTCCCTCCTGTGCGAAGTGTAAGGACTCGGATGAGGGTGGGGAGGTGTTTGCTGGGGATACTCCGCACACTGATGGCATGGAGGCAGAGTGCTTAGGGCCAGGGCACGGAGCAAGGAGTGACTCGGGACTCTGAACATGAACTGTTTTCCCAGTGCAGCCTCAGGCAGAGGCAGTGTGAAAGTGTTTTTTCTTTTTTGGAGAATAGGTGTGGTAGTCTCAGGACTGTCTGCAGCATTTTCTTCTGAGCTTCCCTGTCCAGATGTGGTGTCCACAACACAACCCACAGCCACTTGGCCGAGAGGGTGGACAGCCTTCTGTAGCATCCTGGAGAGATGTTGCACTAAAGCATCCACTAGGGAGCACTTGAGAGCAATGCAGCTGCTTCCCTTGCCCTCCCACAGCTTGGTGAGCTTCCCTTTCTCAGACCTGGAGCCTATAGGGGAGGGCCACTACCTCACCCGTCTTCTATACAGCGACATCTACCTGCACGTACATTAGCAGCCATGTGTAGGACAAGTTTCTGGTGGAGTTTAGTATTTAGTGTAAGGTACTACCAGATTTTCTTGTTTAACCAGTTAGTCTCTAAGGTATCACCTTGCACAAACTTCTTTAATGAAAACTCCGTGCTGAAGGGCCTCTTCTGGAGCCGCCTGGCCAGGCGGTGGCATGAATGAATTTTCAGGGAATTTTCAATGAATTTTTAGTGCCTCTGGGGAGGAATACCCTGAGATGAGCATGCAAACTCACCTGGCTGGAGCTCCACCACAAGCTGAAGTAGCTGCTGTGGCTGTGAAGGGGGCAGGGCAGTAACTCAGGCAAGAAGCCAAGTGCTGTCAGCTTCTCTGCAGCACCCTGGCTTTCCTGGAGGAAGTCTGGAGCCCTGGGGCCTGCCTGCCTTGAGGGGGAAGAGAGGACCACACATTGCAAGCATAGGCAAGTCTGTGAGGGTCTTTCCCAGCTTCCCTCTGTAGTGGGTAGGCACCTGCATGCAGGTTGAGGCTCCTGTTTGAGACACCGCTGTTGGCATGGGGGAAGATGGTAAATCTTAGACTTTCTTCAGGACATTCTCTCTGTGCAGACCTCCCATCTGGGTGGCCCAGTGTGTTCCCAAACAGAAGTAACCGTCATGGTGGGGGATGGCAGAAGGTCAGCAGTGGTGCTGTGTTCCTCATCTTCCCGGGTTGATTGCATGTGGATTTTGTCTGCAGTGTGGCATTGCTGCAGCAAGTAATGACTTGCCTCTTGCTGCCTCCCAGTGACATTCAGACCGTGTCTGATCCCTCCCACCCAAATACAGCAGTCAGCAAGCCGCCTGTCCAGGTCCTGGAGTTGCAGAGTTAGCAAGGAGGGCAGGGAATGCCCAGCAAAATGCCTTTGTGTGGGTTTTTCCTAGCAGATATATTCTGTAAAGCAGCGTTAGGAAGAGCAATGCTTCTTTTACCCCTGCGCAAGGAGCCTAGGGTGCTGAGATTGCTTTTGCCCTGTCTGCTGTAGATTACCCTGATCTATAATATGCGTCTGTGCTTGCTGTCTGTGGGTTTGCAACGGGCCCTGCACATAGTAGGCTTAATGTGCTAATAGCTTCTTGCTTTCCCTTGTTCTGTTCTGTCCCTCTGTCCTGCACCTGCTCACATGATGCTCCCCACTGAGCCCCACATTGCCCACAGCAGCAGCACGAAGGAAGGGATCGTTTTTTTTCCTTTTCCTCCAGCAACAGAATAGCACGGCTGCTATGGAGCCATGGTAAGCCAACAAACTGGGACTCTCTTGGTTGAGAACAGTTAAGTCCTGCACATACAATACCAGCCTAAACCTAGGGTAGGGGGAGAGTCTTTGTCCTGCTTGATCCCTGGAAGGCACCAACGTGCCATGGGTTAAATGCCACACCTGCCTTCTCCCAGGCAGTCCTGCCAATGAGCCAGGGCACCTGGCCCAGCCAGCAGGACTGACCACTGACTTTATTTTGTTATCCCTCTCATTGAAATAAAGACAGTTTCCCTTTGTTTAACCTGAGGCTGTAAGCAGTGTCTGGATGGTACTGCCCAAAGGCTAAATGAGGCAGTTGGCAGCAAAGCAACAGCATCTTCTCATGTCCCTGCCTCCCCAGGCCTCAGCAGGGTCCCTGCCTTGCCCACTACCCACCCCCAGGCTGTATCACAGCTGTCTCCCTCCTCCCAATGGCAAGAAGTGATGTGCTGATAAAGCTTCACTTGGCAGTCTTGGAAGCACCCAGCCCTGCCCCCACCTGTGCTAGGGGAGCACCATTTCTCTGGCTGGGGGGAGGCTTGGTGCTCGTGCTGATGGCTGGGCACCTGGAGTATTGGGCAGTCAATCTTGTAGTAATGAGCTGCTTGCAGCTTATTAAAGAGCCCTCGGAGACCCCTCTTCCCCCTCCTGCCCCAGGCCTGGGAGAAGCATCATGGTTTTAAAGAGTTTCATTACTGACACAGCAGTGTTGGAGGGGGGTCTTGGATAATGGGCTTTTGCCTTTAATTAGTTCCCTGCACAAGCATCATGATCTAATGCGTTGCACTGAGAGAGGACTGTGCTTCGGAGGATCTTTGAGCTGTGTGCAGGGGGAACTACTATCTTCTATGCCTGGCAAGGGGATTGAGGGGAACTGCCCAATGCCTTCCAGGGAGTTAGTACTAGAGCTGGTAACAGAGCTGACTTTCTTCCCACTGGACAGGACTCTTCTCCTGTCCAGAGCCCACTAGAACTCCAAGCCCCGGCTCCAGCCATCAGATCTCCTCTAACCTTACACCCAGGTGGGATTGGAGCCCAGGAGTTCTGCCTTGGGTCCTGCTGCAGCTATTTAGGCTTGCCTCTTTCACCTGTGTGCAGCCATATCAACACAGTGCCTGGAGCTTGGCAGGTCACGTAGGAAATTGTTCAGGGGCTGAGGTGGTGCATAAGAAAGAGAAGGACAAAAAGAGGCCGGTGCGTGATCTATTTTGGGGTATTACCTGCATATACACATGCATGTGTTGGCTCCTGAAAGGCCCTGAATGCCTTCCTCCATCACTTCCTCCTGAAGCATACCTTGACCTGAAATGTGGCTTTGTGCAGCCTGGCACCTTGCCTCATGAGGGAGGTGCTTTCCAGAGGAGCATGTCAGTGTGCCTGTGGACAGGAGGGCTGCATGGTCTTTGTCCCTAGAATGGCAGAGCCTTGCTGCATGCTGGGGCGCTGCGCTGGCCTGGCCTCAGCTGCAAGCTCAGTGCACAGGACACTGCAGGGAGACTGCAAGTTGTCCAGACACAACAGAAACTGCCCAGGGGCCTGAGCTACATGGTGCTGAGAAAACTGGAAGGACATCCTAATAATGGGAGCAAGTCACCCTCCTCTAGCCTGAGCCGTGGGCTTACAGTGCTTTGTGAACCATAAGCCAGTGACCCCCATGTTTTGTGGGCTCTATTACCCCTATTTTACTGCTAGGGAAAATGAGACAGTCAGGAATAAGCCCAGGAATCTTGATGCCTGAGCCCTGGGATGTTATTATGACAAAGGAGTGCTGTTTCCACTGTGCCCAGTGTGCGAGGAAACAGGAGTGCTAGGCCCCAGGGGGACTGCAGGTCACTTCCTGGGGTTCCCCAAGGTGCAGCGGAGCAGCAGCGCACTCCCAGTGCTGTCACGATGGGCACATGTGCCAGGAGCTGCTGCTGTTTTCCAATGCAGGGCAGCAGGCGCCCGTGACTGACAGTTCTGCTTAATTAGGGAGTTGTTATATTATCAATTCCAAAGCGCTTGAAGTTTTCTGCTCCAGCTCACGCTTTCCACTTGTTAATGGGAAACCAACACCCTCTGTCAATAATGCAGCAGCACTGATGCATTTTAAAGGTTCTGCTTGCACCACTGACATCCAAAATATAACAATCAGGCTATCAGCTGGTGGGTGTCTGTTTGATGTAGCTCTGACAGTGCCAAACCTTAATTTCCAAACCTTCCCTTCCCCTCCTCTTCCCTCAAGTTACTGTGCTCACAGCACTCAGCCCACGCACAGTGACCAGGTGAGTCTTTCAGGCTGAGGCCTTATGTGACTGGGCTGGAAACCCCATTATGTGGACACTTCTCATTTGGGCAGAGGACAATGGTCTCTCCAGCACCAACCCCGGCATTTTACAGCACGAGTGAAATGAATGACAGCGCATTCATTTGCGCACCAGGCAGAATAACGTGATGGATTCATCTCTGGAGTCACGTGCTACTCCACGCCCCTCACCTCCGAGAATGATGGAAAGATAGGTCTGAGCAGCTCAGGACTATCGCAGCCTCCTCCCAGCACCAAGCACAATGCAGGAGGAGCTGCCACTGCAGAGAAAGGAGCAATTCCTTCCCTTCTGTTTGAAATTCCCTGTTACTGATTGCTTGTGTTCTTGAAGCGGGTAGGACCCAGCATCGTGGGCTGGGGCCCTGCTGTGTGTACAGCCCTCTAGTAAGGATGGGTTTTGCGGCTCATGACCCAGTCTAGGTGAGGTTATTCCGATGTGCTGGGGGTGCAGGTTTAACCCCATTCAAGTTAAATCGCTGCAAACCCCTGTGTGGACAGTTTTATTTGGGATTAGGTTACACTTGCTGGGAATTGGCTGAAACTGCTGAGAGTATCTCCACATGTCATGGCTTGCGTTTAGCTAATCAGGTTTAAAGTCCCACCTTCACTTCCGTGGGGACAACTTTCTCCTCCAGTTACGGCAGGTTGGGTGCAGGGCAGGGAGTAACTTCTGCTAAAGAGATGAGGGGTGTTAGGTGAGGGAGACGGTGCCCAGACCAGGATGCCAGAAGCTGCCAGAGCGGAGGTGGGCAGGCAGTGGGGCAGCTGGAGGGGAGGATGGCCAGGCAGGCACTTGTTACACAAGTGATCAGTGGGCTAGGAAACGACAGGTTCCTCCCTGTTTCTGGAGGAGGGGGCACTAGGAAACAGGTGATTTCATGGGACGAGAAATGTGAAAACAGGCAAGACTGTGGGTTGAAGGTTCAGAGCAAATGCTTCAAGGGGGATCACCAAACAGCACACTGGCCAGGGACATCTAGGCAGGAAGGGAGCCAGAGAGCCCAGTCCTGGATCAAGTTATTGTGGAGCCTGCCTGCCTTTGCTATGAGCTACACTGTGGGCAGCCCCGAGCAACGAAGCGCTCACAAACTGTCCAAGGTACTGTGTCCCTCAGGGCCGTCTCTGGGGCATGTGCCCCTGTCACTGCCGGGCTTAGCGCGGGCATCCAAATGGCCCCACCTAAGCGCCTGGCTGCACCGCTCTCCCTACTGACAGCTGAGAGCAGCTCCTGTCCCTGCCCTGCCAGCCTGTTCAGCAGCAGCTGCCGTGAGGCTGACTCCTCACAAGTCCTTCTGCCTCTGTGCATCGCAATCCCCTTCCTTTCCATATAAGGAGATCTTTCCCCAGTGCTTTGGTACAGCAGAGCACTCCCCAGTCGCCGGAGTCTGCGGAGAAGAGGGGCCGTGAGCTCCTTGCCATGCCAAGCAGCTTCTGCGCAGTGTGTTTCGGGGGACCGAGCAGCATCCACCTGTACCAGGATGGGGCTGCCTGCCTCTGCTTCCTGGGGCAGCTCTGAAGAGACGGAGCCACCCCCTGTGCATGAAGGCACCTCGGGGCCTGCCCCCAAAGCAGCACCCCCCTCAGACACAGTCAGCAAAATAACCCTTACTCGCAGGAGGAAACGGCTCTCACCTTCATGCACTGTAGGCAAGTTGGGCCACAAGACACTGCCTGGTCTGGTCCTGCTTGAGTAGGTGCTTAGGAGACTGACCGTCCTAACTATTGCCACACACTGCCCAGGTGCTCATTTCTCATGTCACAGGGTTTCATAGGGGACGGCCCTCAGCAGTCCGGCTCCCCTTTGCCAGGAGCTCATCCCTGACACAGAGCCATGGAGGAGATTGACAAGCTTTGCAGTTTCTGCGTGCTTGTCCCCAGGTAGGCTAGGGAGGACTGATCAGCCCTGGGAAGAGTGCTGGGGAGGTCCAAGCAAGTAGCAGGCAACCATCAGTCTTTCTGGATCATAGTGTATGCATGGGAGAGCACCAGGACCATGACACATATGCTTAGGCAGCAGTATGGAGGCTGGCCAGACCTTCCACCCGCATTTAGGCCAGTGAGACAGTATCCAAAGGCCAGAGCCTGGATGTTCAGTGCCTTCCTTGATGGCTGTAGTTATATGTGCATCCAGGAATCAAACCCGGGTCTCACACGTGGCAGACAAGGATCCTGCTACTAAGCCGCTTCATTCCTAGAACATGAACCATAATTTGCTAAAAATAAACTCCCTGAATGAACCCCTCTGAACCTGGGAGCCAGGAATGAATGGTGTGATAGTAGGAGAGTGAGCAGTACACACACGGACGCTGGGCTCTTGCCTTTTCTCCTCCATTTCCCTGGGGCGTGAGAATGCTGCAGCGATCCTCCAGGCACCCCATTCTCCTGGGGCTGGGGCCATGGTTGCTGCATGCAAGGTTTACATCTTTCTGTCTTCCTTCCCTGCAGACTGGCTTCCTTTAAGGGGTTATTTGTCCCTCTGCATCCTGAGTAGATCTATGCAGGGGAAATTCTCACTTCATTGGCCCTTTCCTATCTTGTTTAGGGCAGTCACCTGTATCCCCTCGCCAGCTCCAACACGTTACACTCAGAGGTGTCTTTTAATTAGTAATGATGCCTCCAGAAGGGAAGTGAAGAAGGGAGCTGTCTTATCCTAGACCTCGCCAGTTTACCCATGTGTTTCAGAGGCTGTTAGCAGTGGTAGCTAATGTAGGAAGACAGGGCTGGGGTAGGACCACGAGGCTTGGAGGAATCTCCCCTGACAGAGCTCTGCTTCCCCCCCCCGCCCCAATCGATTTTCTCTGTTCTTTTGGAGGTTTTCATCCTTTTTTTTCCCCCAGAATTGCTTTTCATGCAGCGCTAACTGCTGAAGTAACACAAACCTGCTAAATGGTCCAGCTTTATGATAGCATAAAAATGATACCACAGCAGTGAGTGGGGCTTTATTAAACCCAAGGGAAAGGCTCCAAATGAACAGCTTGCTCTGCTCTTAGCTTTTTTTTTCTCTTTATTTTTAATAACCACTGGAATATAAACTACAGTTAAGATGCTGCGGACTAGAAGGAGCACTTACAGGACACTGCTCGCTAGCTCAGTCGCTGCCCCCCACTCCCTCCCTCCTCCTCTTTCTCTCGAGCTCGATTCTGTGACATGAATGCCAGATTCCCGGGCTGGGAAATGGATTTCCTGATGCTTGGAATTTTACTTAAAAGCCCTTTTAAATATTTTGTACAGACTCCAGGCTTGATAAATCAGTTCAAGTTCAATGCAGTAGCAAAGCAGAGGTGTTGGAGGCGCAAGAGCTGCCTAGACCTGCTCAGTGCCACTGTCCTTTGTGAAGCAATCCTCCCAGCTTGGAACAATGCTTCTTAATGCTCTTGAGCCAGATTTACAGCTGGTATAAATCAGAGTAAGTTAAAAGAGTGATGGTGTTTTATACCAGCTGAGGATCTGGCCTGGTTTTAAATGTCTTTAGTAGGGAGAGAGAGTAGGTAGGTGAGCAAGAGGGAAACTAGGAAACAGCCAAGTCCCCCCTTGACTGTTCATATCAGAGGAGGTTGTTGCAGTGCTAAGAGCACAGAAGTAGACTCTATCCCAGTACTGGACTTGTATTTCATTGCAAAGAAATGAGAGAGGGGCTTTGCTGAAAAATGCCCCCCACCCCGTCCACTCATCTTGTCTGAGACCGTTTTCTGTCAAATGGGCTTGCTGTGATGCATTGTAAAGCACTGAGACAAGAAGCAGCAAATTCCTTCTTGATAACTGAGGAAGCAATAGACTTTTTTCTCTTGTTGCCCTTGGATGGGTGAGTTGCCTTGATTCTTCCAGTACCCACCAAAGGTACTGGTTTGGCCAGATTTTAGTGACCGTTCTTGTTTGCCCTTTACGTCAACCTCTGTCCTGATTTGTCATGTTATTTTATCAGAAATGGAGATGGTCGTATTGAATATAATTAAGGCTTCCTGTCACTTTATGTTATTTTTCAGTTATTTATAACTTTGCCAAACTTTTAACTGTTTGGGCTGAAAATTTCTATGCCTCAGGTCTGCCTCAGGCTGAATGTTTTGGATAGTTGCAGCTAAAATGGTCCAGCCATTTTCATCGATGAAACAAGGGAAAATGTGTCTTGCTGCTGTGGGCAATGGCTAGAAAAGTATTTCTTTGAGAAATGGTAGCAACTTTGTCCCTGCTCTGTGACAGAGACCTGAAATTTAGATATCTGTAAAAATCTCAACTTTCTACATGCTCAATAGAGATGTGTTAGAGTTTGGTAGCTAAATTACATCTGCTCTGAGCATGGTCCAGAAGCAAGCAAGTGCCGTTGCTTTATCAGGCTTCCTGGGGCTGCTATGGTGCCAGGCAGGAGAACTGTGAGCTAAAGGACTGTTGGCTCTGGACATGTAATACCCTCTAGGTGATGCCCAGGCATTGAAGCGGATGAGGCCTTCTGACTGGGATGCAGAGGGAATGTGATCAAGTCAAGGGTTGACGGGAAAGAAGTCAGCAGAGACAGCAGATCGGGATAAAGAGCCTGAAGAAAGACTTGGGGTAAACTTACATGTTATACTTAGCCCATACAAAAAGCTCTTAAAACGGGAGCATCCACACATTAAAGCTCATAAACCCATGCTAAGTGCCCTCGGAGGGTCTCAGTAACGCCACTTCTGGGCTGTGCTACCTAACTTGTGTCAGGGTAACTTCAGTCTCCTCCACATAGATAAAACGAGCAATTTGAAGCCCTCCAGCATCCCAGGATACATTATTCCCAGTCCTTCCCCCACCCAAGCCAGGGATAAAGCCCAGGTGGCTGGTTCCCAGCCACGTCCCTGCTTACCAGCCCTCTAGTGGCAAGGCAGAGCTGCGCAGGCAAGAAACAGTATTATTCCTTAGTGTGTGACTGCTCACAGCTTGTTCTAACTTTAACACTGGTTAATAGTCCACAGATTTAGTGTGGTCTAAGTGTAACAGGCAAGTTCACCCTTGGACTGGCAAGGAAAGGAGACTAGGATTAAGAGCAGCTAAATTTAGACAAGAGGGAGGGTGGGACCTGCCTAAGAGAGAAGACCGGCACTAAAATGAGGAAATGGTGATGTGGAGGATACAGAATTGAGACATAAGTAGACTAGGGGGCAGGGGCAGAGGGTCTGTGACTGCTGGAGCAGTATTCTTGGTAGTGGATTCCTGGATCCAACCCTGCTGATGACCCATATAGATGTCAATGGGATGGGCTATGATAGGGTTTCCGTTTTTCAGTTAATTTTCTTTAAAAGGAAATTACACACAAGACATGATTCCTAAAGAGCACTGAGGCTCTAAAGTCAAGCACTTGGACATTAGGAAATGTAAGGATTAATTTTGCTCATGCAACCCTTTTTGCTATAACATAGCTTTTTGGATGTAAGGCCACAGAGTGCAGCAGGTGGATTTCTCCTCTGTTTTGATCCACAGTGAGCTTCCAGAATACCTTGCATCTGTCCTTCTTGCAACAGGAGCAGTCCTGAGACCAATTACATTAGTCAGACCGCCACTTGAAGAGGCCTCTGTATGGACAAGAGCCTCTTGTTTTTGCACTTTGGGATGCGCTTTGTGTGGATTTAAACTATGACTGAGGGCTAAAACCACCTCTCCCAAATGTCCTGCCATCCCACTCCCCTCCAGGTGTCTAGCTTCCTTCCCTTTGCTGCCAGACATATCCCCCGTGTTCTTCTGTCACTGGTACCTCGTTTGGCTAATGCGGTGAATACTCAATGGACATGTCTACTCATGCATCAAGACGCTTTTCCTAATGCACATTAAATTTAGTACCTCTAATGTGAGGTGCTACACAAATGCGCATTAGGCTGCATTAATGTGCAGTAATGAATGTGTGTGGTTTTTAAGTGACACTTAATGTGCAGTAGCCTATTTTACTGTGCATTTGTGTAAAGCACGTTTTTTTTAATGTGATGCTATAATGCCAGTAAAATAGGCTGCTGCGCATTAAAGCTCACGTGTAGATGCACCCAGTGCCAGGCAAAGGCTTAGTCTGGATTTCCTCGCTGCCATTCCCACCCTGCTACTACGCCCACCCCCCAGGCACTCCCCTGCAGGAGGTAAGGTGGTGCCCAAACAGATGTTTTTATTCCCACTTCCCCTGAACCCATTTGCAGCAAGCGCTCCACTCCCCGATCGCATTACTTTTAATTAGCTAGACACTTCACGTCCGCTCCTCTCTCCTGGTGAAGGTGCCTGATTATTGCTGGGGTGAAAGGCACTTTGGGTTACGGAAGGACACTTGGAACAGTTCGCCTGTGTGCTGCTGAAGCTCATTTTGGACAGCATCTGTTCATTATTATGTGTTGTCTTGGCTGCTTGCCAGCAAGGAGAGCCGAAAGCACGGCACAAAGATTGCTTTCACCCGCTGGAGAAGAGAGCCTGCTCTCCCTGACTCATGCTGGGAGGGGGTGAATACAGGCACTGGTTGATAGCGAGTGCGTGGTGCCGCCCAGGTGCCCCATTCAGGATCAGGGCCCTGTTGTGCTGGGCACTGTGAAAACACCGAGAAAGACCTGGTCCCCTGCCCCGCAAGGAAAGCCCCACTTCCCAAAGCAGTGAGGGTTCCTGTGCAGCTGGTAAGCCTTTTTTATTTGTCACACACTGCTAACCTCCTCGCTCCTGCTTGCTCTGTCTGTGGTGCCTTCCCCAGACATTGCACTTCGATCCATGTTTGAGCAGGGAGCAGGGGACCCTCTGGGAGTGCTGGCATCCTCTTCCACTTCCCTTAAGGAGGTTAACATGGAAATCTCAGCTGGTGAGAAGAGTTAGCTCCTGCACCCCTGGACTCACATATCCATGAGTGCACACTTTTCATTTCCCAGCTATTCAACCCATAGGCTATCAGCTTCTCTTTCCTTCCTTTTCCTTCGTACTATCTGCCTCTCCCTGTGCCTGGAGAGCTGCATCCCTGCTCCTTTGGTTTGCTGGCACTTCATATCCCTCTGAATCCACGCCATCTTCCCCAGCTGTGTCCAGGGGGAGGCGGGGGGGTGCAGAGGAAAGAGCTGGCTTATGCATACAGCTTCCTCAGCTTGGATGCTGAATGGACTTTTGAGAGAGCCCCAGCACTGCCGGTGTGCTGGGAGTGGGTACCTAGGGGTTAATGCCTGGCTTTTTCCTCTCTCTCTGCAGCTCACTGCCTCCAGCGCTTTGTTATAGCAGAGGAGGGGGAGCCAGGGATATACCAGAGATGGAGACATGCCTCATTGCTCCCCCAGGGCCTGCATGACACAATAAGGAGGTTTCCCAAGCATCCCCCAGGTGCTGGATGCTTGGGAGCATGGCAGGAAAGGAAAAGCAAGAAGCTTGTAGTCTGTGGGAGGCTGGTCCTGAGCAGGCTGGGGTTAATATTAAGGCTCTTTCCGTTCAGCACTCAAGAGTGGGGGTGATGGCTGGCTGGGCTCTTTTAGCATGGTGAGAAGACCAGGGAGCATCTTGCCCCGTTAGCCCCAGGGACTGGTAAGCCTGGCAGGGACTTTGAGGTGGTCCTGTTGGGAACCTGTGTCCAGGGCAGTGGTGGTTTGAACGTGCAACTTTGGCATCAAGGCTTAGTGGCAAAGAAAGCAACAATAATAGGCAAATGAGTGACCCAGCTTGGGCCTTGACTTAGCAGCTGTAGTTCCCTGGGAAGGGAATGAGAGCCAAACATAATGTGAATT
>NW_017729015.1:2156333-2191376 GCF_001723915.1 Gavialis gangeticus
TTTCCCCCCCCCCCCCATTTGACACACACGCTCACACACACATCCACACACACCCCATCTGACATGGCCAGTCACACACTCATACTCAGGGTGAGAACTGTGCCAGGGTGTGAACCTGACCACCCACTGACATGGTCCATCTCCCTCTCTCCTGTTCTCCAGACTCTGATATGGCTCGTTGCACAAGCACATACCCCCACACAAGTGTGGAAGAAAGAGACTTCCTGTGCTCATGTCCCTTGTGGTGTCACTTCTCCTGTCACAGTCAGAGGCCTTTCCCTAGTGCTCATCACTGCATTGTTTGGGCACGCGTTACGTGTGATTCTTACAGAGACTCAACACACATAGCTGTACAAAGTCAGCATGTTCCACATGTTCCTGCTCTTCCAGTGCTCACTAGTACAGCATCTGGGCACACACATTACCAGCATGCACAAGCACATTCCCAGGCTCACTTGCACATACATTGCTCTTATATGGTTGAGCACATTAGCACTCGTATGAATGTATAAACCCAGCATGCTAATACATGCACACACTAGCTTGCCCTTTTGCACATATTACATAAAAATGCTCATATAAACACGAACATACTGCATTCTCATATATTCATCCATGCTTAGATGTGTGTATGCCCACGCATATACACACAAATTCACTCTTATGTCTCCATGATTGCACCCCCCCCATATTCACTCCAGGTGCTCACATATTTATTGATGGCTGGCCACATGCATGTGTTCACCCCTGTCCCTCGCATTCATGCACACACAAAGGACTCCCTGTCTATATAATTGCTTAGTCTGTGTGTACAGGATACTGGTAAATATTGTGACAGTCAGGCGGAGTGAAATGCAGCAGTTTCTGTCCCCTGAACACACCTCAGGCTAGGCTGACCCCATTCCTCCTTGGAGAGGAGAGGGGATTGGCAGAGTCTCCCAGCCTTGCCAGGGGGTTGAGAAGGAAGAAGGGAGCTTTTTGTTGAACTGTAGGTATCAAAGAGACTGGAGCTCCGGGGTGCTTTTGAAGAACTTGCAGCATCTCAGGGAGCACAGGGGGAGACCGAGACAGAGGAGTGGAGCAGACACCTTTGATTTGCTCAAAAAAAAAAAAAAGAAAGGAAGAAAAAAGGGTTCTTAGAAGCTGCCTGCCACCTGGAGCGATGCCAGCGACTGGGACGCTCTGAAGCAGACATGCCAAGCTGTAATTGCAGACAGACTCATTTAAAGAGACGAGACATTTATTTTTAACTTGTGTTAAGGTAATGCGCTGATCTCCAGACTGCAGGTTCAAAAGTTCACTCCCCTCCCCAGCTTCGGGCTCCCCCATTCCTGCCTCACCTACTCTAAAGTTTTCACCATTGAAAAGTGGTGTGTCCCTTTGCCTGAATGGCATCTTGCAGGGGCGGCTCGTCTGGCATTTTGCTAGACACCCTTGTCCTCCTCTGAGCAGCCTTTGTTGAGTCTGGATCCTGGCACAGGGGGCGGGAGGAGCAAGCCTCTGGGGGATGAACTCTAGTGAGGTGTCTTAGATGGGAGCTGGGCTGGCCGGCCTGCACGGACAGGATGGGAGCTTACGGTTCTTTGCCATCTCTGTTTCTGTCCACTGGCTCCTTTTGGGGCTGCTCCCTGCACCAGCCTGGGGTGGAAGGTGCTAAGGATCCATGAGAGTGCAGACTAGTGTCACCATTATTCTCTATTTGTAGAGCAGCCAGAGTGTGAGGCGGGAAAGGAGCATTTGGAGCCAGAATCAAGAGGGAGACAAGTGAGCACAGACCAGAGAGCAGGGACCCTGACCCCAGTGCTCTGACCCCTTGTCCTAGTGCTCTCCCCACCCTGCATCTCAGCTTTACCCTCTCTAATGGGAACAGTGATAAGGACCCAGCGCTTAGCTGGTGTGGCTTCATTCATCTGCATGTGTGAAGCACTAAAATGAGACCAGGCACAACTGGATCCTTGTACTCTGAAGAGGTAGCTGGGCCTCACTTGCTTGCTGCCCCACTGCCTCAGCCTGGGATTGCTGGCTCATTCACCTCTGGCAGCAGCATTTGTCAGAGGGCTCATAGAGGTGTAGGGCTCCTGCTCTCAGCTGCCTTTGGGGCCCCTCTCAATCATCTTTTAGGCATCCAGGTCAGTGAGCACTTTAAAGTGTACCTGGATCCTGTCTGGCCGGCCCCTGGCCCAGCTCTTGTCCCTGCCCTTGCCCACTGAGCCTGGAGGTCTGTAACAGTATCTTGCCTTTCAACCTTAGAGACCTTGGTGGCCACCTGCGCAGTCTCATCCCCTTCCCTTGCAAACAGGCTATAATACAGTGATTTGCAACTGGGGTATCATAGCACCTTGGGGTGCTTTGAGATCCTTTTATAGGTGCAGCAGTGCTTGGCACCTGTGCAAAAAGGTAAGCTCTCACTCCTTCCCCTGCCTGAAGCTCCACACGTGTCCCAGCATCCCATGGATGAGTGGTGCCCATGGCCACTCCTCTGGGGACTCCCACTCCCAGTGCTGCTCCACCTTGTGCCCTTAGCAGCCCCTGTGCCCAAGCAGTGTGCTCTGCCATGGGTGGGCAGGGGATGCAGGGCTCTGCTTCTCAGTCCTTGTTCTCCTGTTTCTCCTGCTCTCCTGGGGCTTGAGGGAGGGACTGCAAGGACAGGTGGCTCCAGTTGCTAGCGTGAAAGTCCCCAGAGGAGCAGCTGCAGCAGTGAGGGCCACACTGAGGGGGTAGAAAGCTCAGTGATTAAGTTCGCAGATGATACCAAGCTGTGGAGGAACACGGGCACACCAGAGGATAGCAAAGATCCAGGATGACCTTGTTAGACTGGATCTATGGGCGGAACGAAACCAGATGAGGTTTAACGGAGAAGTGCAAGGTCCTTCACCTGGGTAGGAAGAATCCCCATCACAACTATACGGTGGGTGGTGGTCCACTGGCTGGCGCAGCATCTGAACGAGAGCTGGGGAGTCACAATTGACCGGAAGATGAATATGAGCCGACAGTGCGACGAGGCTGCCAGCAGGGCAAATAAAATTCTGGTGTGCGTCAGCTGATGTGTGGCCAGTAGATGCTGGGAGGCGCTTCTCCCTCTTTATGGTGAGGCCTCAGCTGGAGTAGCAAGTCCAGTTTGGGCACCGCACATCAAGAAGAATGTGGATAAGCTCAAGAGGGTACAAAGAAGGGCCACCCCTTTGGTTAAGGGCATGGAGGGTAGGCCCTATGAGGAGAGGCTCAGGGAACTGGGGCTGTTCAGGCTGAGGAAGAGAAGGCTGAGAGGTGACTTGATACCCGCCTACAAGTACGTTGGGGGGAGCATCAAGAACTAAGAGAGCAACTATTCAGGAGTGCACCTCAAGGGAGGATGAGGACCAATGGGCATAAAATAATAGAGGGTAAATTCAGGTTGGACATAAGGAAAAGCTTCTTTCTCTGTAAGGGCACCAGAATCTGGAACAGTCCCAGCAGAGGTGGTGCAGTCACCCTCCTTGGAGGTGTTCAAGATGAGGTTGGACAGGCACCTTGCCGAGCTCATCTGAGCCCAATAACTTCCTGCCCGTGGCAGGGGACCAGACTTGATGATCTTACAGGTCCCCTCCGATCCTATGTTTCTATGAGTCTACATGATTCTTTGATTGGCTTCCTCGGGTACAAATTGGGGAGGGGAGAGGTGGCAGAAGTGAGGCAAAGTGGGGCTGTGCCTCTGCCACCCTCACATGGTATCAGCCTCTGCACCTGCAGTGACCACTGTCCCTCCTTCCTTCTGCTACAGGGAGAGCTGCCTCCTTAAGGGGCCTAATGACCCACCTGCGAGCTCCCTAGGCTTCTTTGCTGAGCAGCCCCTGCCAGGGTTGAGACAGCTGGGGAGCAGAGGCATCATCATGCACCATCCCCAAACATACTTTCAGTGGTACCCTGCCACCCCTGTGCTTTATTGGATGACTCCTACTGGCCCACCCATGACCTAAGCATCCCCTTGCCCTGGACCCCCAGACCTTGCAGCAGCCACCTACCTCTGCCCACCCACCGTGGCGCTGTCCAAGCCAAAGCACTTGCACTCTTGCTCCTGCAATAGCATTCTGCCACCTACCTGCCATCAGTCATGTGCTTCAGTATCCTAAACTGCCAGCCGTCCAGTTACCTCCCTTCACTACTTCAGTATATACCCCACTCTTACCCCAGTGCTAACTCTCACCTCTGTCTTCTCTTTTGTTATTGTTTTCCTTTCCAAATAGCCTCACGTGTGGTCTATTACAGTGTCACATTCTTGAAACTTTATTTTATACCAAATAAAGATGGAAAAAACCCCAACCCCATAGGGGCTTCTGGTTCTACATAAACTTTTCCTAAAGAGCTCGGGGCCAGTTTTTCCAGGGTTCTCTCTCTGAGCTCTTTTGAAAATCTGGCCACTTATTTTGTCATCTAAAACAGAGGTGTCCTAGATACTGCTTATGGACAGAATCTGGCATATAGAGCCAGTTCACCTAGCCCACGGGGCTGGTACAGGGAGCAGGAGAGGCGGGGTGGGCTCTGCCACCGAATGACCAGTGACAGAGCCTGAATGACAGCCCTGTTAACCTCCATGCTGCAGTCACTGCTCACTGCCACCATTGGGTCCAGATCCAGCATGCAGGGGTGATCGAGTTTGACACCTGATCTAAAACAATGATTTTCAGTGGTGGTGCCGCTGCACCCCAGGATCCTGCGAGAGCCTTTTGAGAGAGCTCTGGGGTGCTAATAAAGAAATTAGTTTTCAGAATGGGGTACTGCTAAATTCAAGAGAGTTATGCAGGGGGCTTCAAGTCTCTAAAGGTTGAGAACCACTGCTGTAATAGGAATTTGAATCCTGGGCAGGGCTCTTGACAAGTATTTGCTGAGACATAAGTACTTCCTTCTCAGCTCCCCTGCAGTTCTTAAACAGCTGCAACTGCCAAGCCCCTAAGCACCTCTATGCTGAGCATGGCAGGGTGCCAGGGTACCCCAAAAACCAGGATAGGGAGCCAGCTCCCAGCCTGTGCCAGGAGAATCCCATTGTTCAGTGTTCCCATTCTCCTCCCCCCAGCTCTCTGAAGCTCCAATGCCAGATTTAATGTTGAGGGGGAAAAGCCTTAATCCCAGAAAATCTCAGTCCTGCTTGGTGTTAAGAGCCAGGCCCGTTAATCACCCTCATCACCATGCATATTTGAATTGCACTTTTCACCCTGAAAAATCTCCAGGCATTTTTCAGTGTTATACCCTTTAGCAAGTGGCTTTGCTGCAGTAGGGAAATAAAATCTCCATTGCATTGTTGTGGTTTACCTGCCTGCATAGGCAGCTCCATCAGTAGCACTTGTATATCGAGTTTCAGCCACCTCCGAGGTGGAGAGCCACAGACAGCAGGAATAACAACAATAGGAGGAGGAGGGAAAGTCTGGGGAACACCTGGCCCAGCATTTGATGGTATAAAGAGATGGCGAAAGGATTACACCAGCCACCTTGCATGGGCTTCTGTTTAGCAACATCCAGGACTGGAACAAGTGACTCAGCCTTCCTGGGATTCAGACTTGTTGCTTGACTTTATTTTTTTTTTTACCTTCCCTTCATCAGACTGTGCAGCCAGTTTAACAGCCCGACTCGCTGACACCCAAATGCTTCTTGGAGTGGAAAGGTAATGTTGGCTTATACAGTGGATCAGCAACTGCTCATTGCCACTGGAAAAATATGTTCAAGTCCAGGCTGTAAAACCACTGTGCACACACAAATACATCCACAGTGCGAGTGAATGTATCTGCAGTTGCAGGAACTGCATGACAGGTAGTTGTGTGTTCACTTACCCCAGCAATGAGCAATCAGAGCAAAAGCTTGTGCACAGTTAGTGCATGCTAAAGCAATTGTTGAAGCCCTGGCTCTAGGTATTGTTGCTCCTATTTTTTAGAGTTACATATATAATGATCATGGCTGTCTGGAGACAAGTGCTCTACATTCCCTGGGTGATTCCTTAGCCTCCCTCAAATTGACCACTTTTGCTGGGGACAGAGAGATGCTATCAAAGGCAGTTATAATCAGCTAAGTTAACTAACCAGTGCCAAGAATGTGACTGGGGAATGAGGGTCTCTCAGGCCTATCTCCTGCTCCAAGAACATCTGAGAAAAGTATCTAAAGCAAAACTGGAGAAGAACTGCTGTACAGCACACCAGATTTAAACCTACAATGACAGTGATTGATCCTTGGCCCTTTGTTGGCCTCCTATCCAAGGATCTCAGCATACTTCATGAACATGAATGGGCTGGGCCTCTCAACAGTCCTCAGCAGGGGACCGTCTATCTAACCTTCCCTTGCTTCTTATTCATAGTTTCCTAGTTTCTAGGGTCGGAAGGGACCTGAGCAGATCATCTAGTCCGACCCCCTGTCATGGCAGGAAGAGCACTAGGGTCAAATGACCCCAATAAGGTGGTCATCCAACCTCCTCTTAAAAATGAAATTCATTTCATTGTCATTAGCCTGCTTGGGGTTCTCAAGATCCAGGGTGTTAGCATCTTCCTTATTTTCATGGTGTTGTCTTCTCTTCCTGCAGCAGGGCTAAAACTTGGCTCAGGGTAGGTAGGTTGCTATAGAACGGGTTGGCAACAGAGCCAGAGGGCTTTGCCTCTGCCTGTGCCCATGCTGGGACTGGGCAGTGAAGAGCTGCACTAGGGCCAGGCAGCTGGAAGCTGCCCCCTCGTGGCTGCTGCTTTTTCCTGCCCCCTGCTCCAAGCAGCAGGGGTGCAGCTTCCAGGTGCTGGGGAACTGAGCTGGGGCTGGGAGTTTCTAGCAGCACTGGCACTGCAGCCAGGTAGGGAGGAATTGCAGGAGTTGAGGGAGGGGGCAGGAAAAGCAACAGCAGTGCAGATACATCCTGGAGTTGCCCAGCCTTGGTGCAGCTTCCCACCAGGTGGAAGCTGCACCCACGGAGTGGAGGGCTAGGAAGAAGCAGTGGCAGCAGCACAGGCACCAGCTGTCCAGACCCGGTGCAACTCTTCTCTGGCTGGAAGCTATGTTCATACCCCAGCCAGGGAGCAGAGAGCTGGGAAAAGCCATGGTGCTGGCTGGCCCAAGTATGGGCAGAAGCAAACTTCCCTTGCTGTTTGTGCTGCCAAAGCCACTCAGCCACTGCCAGAGCAGAGCTAGGTTGTTCCAGCTTGCAGCCTGAAACGCCGTCAGCCACCGGTGTGTAGAGAACATGCAATGGTGTGACTGGATCCCATATGCAGTTGCATTGGTTGTTACCTTAGCAAGCTTCCAGTCATTTCCTTTTTGGAGCCTAACCTCCTCTCTCATTTGCACTGTGGGGGACCAGTTGGCATTCTTGCCACAGTAGTCCTTCTGTTCTGGTTTCCTGGCTATAACGCTTGTGTAACTACCTTGGGACTAATTGCCTCTGGCTCTTGAAGCTTTCTGAACACTAGTACAAAAGCCTGTGATACTTCTGCTTATGAGTGTCTGCCACGGGCGATCCTAATGAAGCACTGTGGAGTGTGTTGCAATGCTCTAGTCATTCTTAATATGAATACTATGAATCTGTCAGATTTTCTTATCAAGCCATTGCGGGTTGTACTGACTTTCCAGCTGACCCACTTGACTATACTAAGTAGGCCATGGTGTGGTCTACTTGAACTGTCGAATCAAAGAAAATTGCCAGAATGATTCACTTGCAAATTGTGGGCCATTGTCTGCTACTAGGTCATCCAGAATCCCAGTGTGAGGAAAATGGCATTGACAAGAGCGTGTTAATGTGATTATGGTTATTATTTGTTTATGGTAGCACCTGCAATTTGATATGCATTTTTCTGACTGGCATGAAGGCCTGTCCTCTGCCCCAGGGAGCTTGCAATCTATTATTACATGGTTAGATGCACTAGTGTATGGTGACTTAATGTGTTGTGAAACAGAAATCAAGAACATCTTATATTAATCCACTGAGTGGTAGCCTTCCCCATTTATTGCCAACAGATCTGCCACATTGGACCAAGGGCCACCCAGTACAACATACCTCATCCTAATGCTTTAAAGTAATCACATGGGGTCTGTTTTTCAAAAGTGCTAAGCACCATGAGAGTAGCTGAAGTCAATGGATATTGATGTTGCCCAGCTGATTAGACCTTTGAGACTGAGATTTCACACCAACCCTTCAGTGATACCTGTACAGAGCAGTCACTAACTCAAAGGCTGCTGCCCTGTGTCATAAACCACACAGCTTGAGATCTGAAATGCTGAGCGTTATCCATGATGCACACCTGGGTATTGAGAGCAGAGCCCGACATGTGCTATTCTGGCCAGGCACCAAAGTTGCCAACCAAGATGAGGCGGCCAAGTGTGAAATCAGCAGTCGATATGAGAAGGAGAATGACAAAGAACCACGGGAACTGCATGAGATTGACAGCGAAGGCAAGATTCTCCTCTAAAAAAGGGGCCCCTTTTGCTGGCTCCTTAAATGGCTGCCTCAAGTTGTTGTCTCCTTTTGTGTGTGTGTGTATATGAGCATTCACAGGTTTTGTGACATTTGTAGCATGAACTGAAACACATGAATGAATTAAATAGTGCAGTTGGAGCTTACAAAAACTGGGTAATCATGGCCATAATAATGTTTGCAAATTAGCGTTTAGATCAGGAGAATCAGCCTGCATACTTCCAGCCATAAGACAATCAGCAGAGTGGCTAGGCAAGAATCCTTCTGCTCTGATACCACACTGCTGGTAAGGTGTGTAAATAGGGTAGCTTTTTCACCTTCCCCCACAAATGAAGACCTCACTAGGCAACATCTGGAAGCATGGCGGTGGGCTACAAAAACCAGACATCTGACTATGTACAGCAAATCCTATTTTCCTAAATTGCATATGGGCAACTTCACAAGTCTAACTTCTGCTATCATTACCTGGTTGCAGTCTAAGGCGGATAAGAGTTCCTCACCTGTCCGGTTTCATTAGAGCTATCCTCACTTTGTACCCAGGATGGAGGATGCATGCTGAGATGCAAAGAAGGAATTAACAAGCTTGTTGTGGAGTGACAAGCTCATAAATTCCACCCCCTTCCTTTTTTTTTTAAGATTGTCAAACTTACTTCTGTCCCAGCGATGTAAGACAGCATTTTATTGCTGCCTTGCTTGATGGCTGCTCCCTCTTCTGCTGCTGTGATTTATCTCTGCACTTTGCACTGATTGGATTAGAACTTTAAATGCTAAGGGTGCATAACAATATATTTTTCTTATTAATATTAAAAAATCATTATTGGATTTTTTATAGTTCTGTTTTGAATTGAATCCTCTTGTTTGATTTATTCTCGCTCCCAGAGTAGAATTTAATGCTAATAGGAACAATCATTGCTTTGTTTTGAATCTTTGACTGTTTGGAAAACTTTCACTGCAAAGGGAAATTACAGCATTATTAAGAGTCCATTAAAAGAAGGTTTGTCCAATGCCAGCTATTACCTGCAAGTTAGAGAGAAAGCAAAAAAGCAAAGACAAAGAGCTTGTTTTGCAGGGTTTTCTCCTTGCATCCTTCCCTAGGTGTAACATAATTATCATGGCAATTATTATAATCAACTCTATTATGTTACAGGTATTAATTGCAGATCCCATTGGTTAAATTTCTTGTGGGATGCCCGGCTAATAATGTGTGTAAATCATTGCGGAGCGTGACTCTTTTGTGTTAATTTGCAAAAGGATAAAATGTATGTCTGGTTCATTTTGATGGAGTGAGACCCACATAAAGGGGAGTTAGGAACGTAAGAATCACAGATCAGCAGGTCATTACACTGCTGTTCCTCAGGTCACCAGTCTAGACCCCACTCCTGCAATCATCTCCAAACATCTCTGCAGAGTCCCAGTGGGACTGCCAGGCAGGTTTGATGGCAAACTCCTGTTTCTTATTTAGAGAGAGATGATAGACATTTTAAAACTCAAATTTACTTTTCACAGCTTATGGGCTCCTTTCTGTATCAAGCTCCATTGGGTTAGTTAGTCAAAACAGGCCAGCTACTCCCATCACCAGGCTAGCTGTCTAGCAGTGGAGTCCATGTTCCCAGCACTGAAAAGAGGAGGGCTCGGAGCAGACAGAGCTCTGCTTGCACAGATTTTTTTTAAAAGATGTTTCTCTTGAGATAAAGTTGACATAAACTTTCTTTAAACAAATTCTAAAATTGTAGCCTAGTCCCTTGGCTAGTGCCCAGCACAAGATCAGAGCCCTATTGCAGGGGATGTCGAAACAGAGAAGACAAAGGGAAGATGAGGTACAGAGAAAGGGGGCTACCGCCCAAACTCGCACAACATATTGGTAGCAAAACATCAGGCCAGTACCCAGCCCTCTAGATCCACTGTTGGTGAATGCAAGGAGAGACATGGAAGCGGGTGACCTTTTCAGCTAAGAAGCTGACACCATCCACCATCCATGGAAGGGCAAGCAATCACATGTGGTTTGGGGAACCATCCAAAACCTTTTGCTGCTTCACGGGAGTTCATGGGAATGACCCCTCCGGAGTCTGTAAAGGGCCACAGGAGAGGTATGGTAGGTTTCCTGCTCTAATGTCTGTGCCCACTTTGCGGCACATTGGCCTACCCTACCCTACACTCAGGAAGGGAGTGAAGTAAGCTGGTTTGGACCTTGTATCTCTAAGGTGACTCCCCTGGTGGTACGTCTTGCTGACACCACTGGGAGGAAGAGGGAGGACTGACCCCAGCATACAAGCTGCAGGGGTGGCAGACCAAGATCTGGCTTTGTCACAGGTCATAGTGTGATTGAAGGACTGGCTTCCGTTCCAGCCACTCACTAAGCTGCGGGAGAGCTGCATGGGAAACAAACCTAGGTCCATTGTTGAGCTCAGGCCTTCCTTGCTGTTCCCCACGCACCACTGAGTTGTCTCCTCACCCTGCCCCGACAGGACAGGCAGAAAAGGTCCCTTCATCCTTTCCCAGGCCTCCAAGGAGTCCTACTGCACAGCATGGAAAGACAGTTCCCTGCCTCTTCCCAACCCAACCCAACTGCCAGGCTGTAGTGAACCCGTGATCGAAACATGGCTGTGGTATCTCTTGAACTCAGCTAATCCCTGCAATCCCTGCAGATCAGATGAGAACCGGGCTCTCCAGAGGCAAGAGGGAAAGAAAAGAATCTAATCATGGAGCATTCAGTGGGGAAGAGGTGGGGGGGAGTCGGCACTGCTCTTTCCCTGGGGCTTCTGGGCAACAGTTTATGATCCTTTTTCTCTCCCTTGAGTGCCGATTCTCCGATCCCCTGCCCTGCCCACGACCTCATTCCTCTGCGGCCAGCTGCCAGCATTCCTTCGCACGCAAGGCTGCCCCAGATAGCTGGCTGGGGCTGGGCTGCCTGTTCTCAATTGCAGACACGCTGCCTGGGCTGCTCTTTGGCAGCTTCCTGCCTGCCTGTAGCAAGTGCGCAAATAATTCTCGATAGGCTGCCAGGGTGCCAAGGAGGGAAAGTGGGTTATGTGCACTGTGACAGGCCTGGGAACATACCATGCATCCAGCAGGATGGATGCACGTAGGGGTGGGAATGGGATTGGGCCAGGTAGGAGGCAGGCTTTTTGAATCAAGTTATATGCAGGTGGGGAAGTGGAGGTGGAACGTGTATTGTGATACATATAGATTCAAGATACATTCAGGGCTGGCAGGTAGACTTGGGACTTACCAAAGTCTGCACATAGGTCTGAGGCCTGCCTGGAGTGCAGGCACTGCAATGGGATGTGTACAAAGCCAGTGCGTGGAGCTGAGACACGTGGCATGTACACATACATGATAGAGTGGGGAGTGCAGCTTGCACGGGCACCATAGGGACAGGCCCAGTCAGCACCACTCCCTCCAGGCCCTGGCCCAGCTCTGGAAAAGTGCCAAGATGAAGCAGAGGTAATACTCATCTGCTGCAAAGCATCACAAAGGAAGGGCAGAAATCCCATAGGCAGCAGCCAGCTGCAACCTCTCAGCACTCCTCACCAGACCCTAGTCACACGGTACTCCACACCCAAATCCTGCTTACCTAGGATACCTCAGGCAGACCCTGCTCACCCAGCACACACACGCCAGGACCCTTACACCTTGAACCCCTCACATGGATCCTACTTTCACGGCAGCCCCGCAGCTGAAACCTGCTTACCTGAAACTCCTTGGCCAAACCCTGCTTGCATACCACCCTTAGACCCACAACCTGCTTATGTAGCCCCCTCCTCAAGACCCTCCTCACACAGTGCGCACACACAAGGAGCATGTTTAGCCCCATGTCAGGAATGGAGGATGTTAGGAAATAGCCCTCCAGAGCTAAGGGGACCCTAAATGACCTGCTCGTTGGTGCTGCTTAGGAAAAAAGCAAGCAGCTACATAGGTCTTGGGAGCTGCTGATGGATTTGGATGTCTGAACCATCTCTCTCCACTGTCACTGTCTTTGCCAAGACGCTGCCTTCCAAAAATCAAGCGTATGTTTTTGCCTTGTGGAGTCTCAAGTGCTGGTGCGTGGAGACCCTGTTTGCCCAGCTCAGCGACTTGTTGGAGCTTTTCCGTTGCACAGCTCCAACCGCTGTCCCATTTCCAGGCTTGGGCAGAGGCAAACTGGGTCTTTAGTGTCGGTGAACAGTTGAGTCTGGGGAGGGAGGTAGGGAGGAAGGCAGAAGGAGCCCTGTCAGTCCCCAGAAGGGGTCTGTTTCCCAGAGCATACATGGTGGTTTGGCAGCAGTACTACCTCTCACCTTCATGGTGTGGTTCTCCTGGGCACTGTTCTTGTGCCCAAGCATGGGAGTAGAGGGGGAGAAGAGCAGGGAGAAATAAAGATGCCTTTCAGCCCTTCTTTTGCTCCTCATATTCTTGGGTTCTCTAGTGCCTGCCCAAACTCATCTGGTGGCTACAAAAGATCTGGAGAGTCACCTGCTATCCCCTAATAGCCAGAACGGAGCATGCCTCAACCTCCATGCTATAGCTGTTCCTTGGGGAGCCATTTCTATCACCGCTGCTGCTATCGGAGCAGCATAAAGGGAGCCAGGGTGTCAGTCCAGTGGAGATCTGACTCCCTGTTCATATACTGCAGGAGGTGAGGGAAGCACCAATTCTTCCCTCTGCCCCAGTCTGGGGCAGTAGGACCTGGGGGGACAGGACCTGGACCTGTTTGAGAGCAGCACTTTGAAGAAAACTCCCTGAAAGCCTCCATCATTCCTTGTTTTCACATTCATGCAGCTTTTTAGTGCACCCATTTGGAGCGAGACAGCGGTCTACCCCATGTATTTTGAATGAGCAGGAGTTTCTGGCAAGCTAATTGCTGGCCCTGGCTCCACCTCTTTCACTTGCTGGTCTGAGCTGGTAATGCAGGTAAATGCACCCATGGAGCTGGCTGGCTCACAAGGTATCTAGCATATTACTAGACTGTGCTTCACCCTCTTCCCCCCACCTGCAGCCCTCCAGCTCACCAGTGGGAGGGGGGCACTGGGGATGTGCTGCCTGAGACTCTCCTGGGATGTCTGGGAAGAATATTCCCCCCAGCAGTGGTTTTTCAGCCATTGTCATTTCTTTGCTGTCAGTAGGTTTGTGTAATATCTGCACTCCAGGGAAGGGAGCCGTGAGTCCACTCTGAGCTCACCCTTTGCTTCCCACCACAACCCAGGAGGAGCCAAGAAAAAAGGATAAAAGTAGATAGTGGTCATGTGTGTCTCTCAGTGGGTGTGTCTATACATTCATTAATGTGCTGTCAGTAATGCACATTAAATCTAGTACCTCCATGACAAGGTTAATGCACATTAAATCTAGTACCTCCATGACAAGGTACTAGAAAAAGGCGCAGTAGCCTATTTTAATGCACATTATCTAAAAAAACACGGGGAGGAGGGAGGTTGTAATGCTTTAATGTGCATTAAAATAGGCTAATGCACATTAAAGCGCACGTGTAGATGTGCCCAGTGACCAGGACATGGTGCTGGGGAGAGGCCTATGTGTCCAGTCCATGGTTGAGGAGGACAGATGGTATAATTTGGTGCAAGTGGGTTTTTAAATGTTGAGACCCTTGCGGATGGGACTGAATCTATACCTCTGGTTTGTCTCGCTTAAAGCCTTTTCCTACTGGTCCCATGAATAATAATGGTAATGGGATGGCCCTTGCTCCTGTCATTCCCTTTGGCCAAGCCTTCATTATGTTGCTACAGGGGTCAGTTAGTGCATTGCTGGCCTTTTCTGGATGGAATAAGTACAGCTGGCTGATGCATGGGAGAGTGCCTCCCCCTGGCTGAGCTGGGAGATGCACCTTGACAACAGGACTGTGGTATTTTAGTATCTGAGGCTGGATGGATACACTTGGCTGAGGCTGGTGGTGGTGTCTGTGGGCGGCTGGAGGCTGGTCAGTGCCAGCATTCCCACTCGCACTGCTTTCCCATGACAAGGGTCCTGGAGAGGAGTTTTTCCACCACTGACAAGGCTGTGGCAAATATGCAGGACAAAACAGAAGCCCTGAGTATGAGAAAATGCCAGATGGATGTGTCACAGCCATCACTGATCTAAGCTAACACAGAGACGTGCGGTATGGTCTCTTTATCCCATGGAAGGAAATGAGGAGGTGCAGTCTCCAACTTTAGAGTTTCTGCACTGCATTATGGATATGACACCCCTGATCTGAAGCTCAGAATAAAAAAGCTGCCAGCCCTTTCAGCCTACTTCTGTTGAGCTTGCTGTAAAGGCCACCTTTCCTGCATCATTGGGCATCCTTGTCCATGCACTGCAAACCTGCATTTTGGGCCTTGTGAAACCTCTGTGCAAACAGGAGTGAACAGGCAGCGCGTGCATTGTGGGTGCAGTTCAGCGGGGCCACGACAAACCCGTTGTGAAGGCTCCCAGTTGAGAGCGAGATAAAGGTTTGATAACAACGCACCCACTGCCTCCACCAGCTGGCAGGCAACATGTCCTCAGGAGGCCTTACATGAGCAGTGGCCATATGGCAGAGGTTTCTTAGCACCCTGTTCACAGCCAGCCAGGCAGCTCTGGAACCCCAGCAATAGGATCTGCTCAAACCACTCAACATATTTCTTGGCTGACCTGCTTTCTCTTTTTTTCTGTATCCTGTAGTCTGAGTGCCTGAGCCAAGGAGCAGTTGCATGGGGAGGCTGCATGCCAAGCCCCTTAACCAGCTGTTAGACCATAAGATTTATGACAGGGACAAGGCTACACTTGGTTAATGATGGTGGCTGCAGGTTAATTTTTGAACATCGGGTCCTTATTTGGACAAAATGAGCAGATTTCTCCCTGACCCAGAGAATTCCCAGAGGAAACCAGATATCCCATGCCTAGTTTAATAACAATGATATGACCACTCCAGCCCCAAGCAGCGCCAGTCAGCTACACCTCCCAGAGCAGTCAGGGAGTCTGTCTTGAAACTCCTTCTTTTTGTTGAGAGAACATTTTTATTTCTCATTTAAAAGCTGGGGAAATCAAGGTGTAGAAAAGGTAAGGAGCTGGGGCTTCAGGATAGCCTGGCAATTGAAAATGCTGAAGAATGCCCAATTTCGCATGTACTTACCATGACTGGATGTGACAGTCAGGTACAAAAATGTGATAATGGTCACATTCACATCCAGGCAGTCAAACCTACTGTGATGATCACCTGGGCCAGGGGCGGGCAATTATTTTGGGCAGAGGGCCGCTTACTGAGTTTTAGCAAGCCACCGAGGGCTGCATGAAAGGCAGCCAGGGACAGATAAATATTCATTTTCTACATTTTTTAGGGGCCCCACGGGACAGATAGAATGGCCTGGCGGGCCACATCTGGCCCATGGGCTGCATTTTGCCCACCCCTGACCCGGGCAAAGGCTTGGGTTTTCCGTGCAGAACTGTGCCTCTAATTTGCTAAAAAACTCAGAAGCCACGTAAGGTCACACAAGCTGGGGGCTGGCCTTTAGATCCAATCACCTCTCTCTCTAGGTACCATATCCAAACAGGATGCTGGTGACCGTGGTCTTCCACAGGTCTCTTCTCTTTGAGGCATACTGAATTTCTAGTGTCAATACATTCATCCATTTAGATGGACTCTTGACATAAGTCAATGTCTGTCCTCCATGATCTCTCCTTCCTTTAATCTTTCCAGTTATGACCAGACTTTCAATTTCCTCTTTCCTCATAACATGTCCAAGAAACTCCAGCTGTCTCTTTCTGATGTTACTCAGCAGTTTCCTCCTGCAACCTGCTCTTAACAAAATATCTTCATTTGAAGTGATCCAATCACCAGACCAGCCTTTGTTCCCGCGGCTTCTGGTGTCATCTCTTCCCCAATACTGGTGTATCCATGATAGGCTGACATTTCCTTGACTGAGTTTCCCATGCACTGTAGAGGACTTAGACACAGGTGTCAGTTTAAGTTCCTTAGAAGTACTTGAAAACTTTAGCCTCAAGTGTCCTGCATGCCTCCAGCGTGTATATGACGATAGACAATAATTCCAGGTGGTCCCAAAGGCAGCAGTGCATTCTGGTAAAAGGAGCAAGGACCTGCAGATAAGGAGTCCTGGGTCCTCTTTCTGGCACTGCCACTGCCTCAGTATGTCCCATGCCATGGATTCTGCTGCACCCATATGCCCTCCCACAGGTGCCCCTGCCTTGCAGAAAGAAGGCTGCCTTATAGCCTACAGAGATGGGAGCATCTGGATTGCAGCCTCTTTTCCTTGTGCTGCCCTCCAAGTCCTGGTTATCCAGGTAACTTGGAAAGCCTGTCCAGGTCCTTTCCAAGGAGCAGCCAGGAGTCAGATCCTGCCTGCAGAGGGAGGGCAGTGACTGTTAGCTCCTATAATTACTGTTATCACTGAATAATGCATAGCATCATTACTCTAGCCAAGCTTTCTTTCCCTCCTGAGCTCCCAGTCAGCCCTGTGGAGGAAGCATAAGCTGAAGCTTGAGGACTGCATCAAGCTCAAGTCAGAGAGGGGAAAGACGTAGTGCTGGTTGGGCTGCCTACAGCGGCTAGGACAAAGTAATTGGGGCTGGATGCCTCAGGGGCAGTATGAAATACTGTGATGTGGCAAAGGAGCTTTATGTCCGTCTGCAGCTGGGGAACTGAGACGGACCATGAGGCAGCAGTGGGGAAGGACTGGAATGGATTCAGCACAGAAAGCCCGCCTTAGGGAATGACTACCGCCTCCATCCATGGGGACTGCCCACAGACTTTTTTTTTTAAATAAATGTTTTCGTGTCCCAAGCCAACTCAAGCCCAAAGCCATGAGTCAGTCCAGAACCATACATGGCCCTACAACTGGTAAACATCCTCCACCCCCACCAGGGGCTTCAGATGTTTCCAACGTCTTTTGGAGGGCATCCTATGTGCAGGCCCAAGCTCGGAGGCTTGGGGTTTGGATGCCCCCAAGTTTTACCTGCCCTCAGCCATATGGCCACAGGAGCAAACTAGGGAGGAGCCTCCCATTTCCATAAAATGGGCTTTAAGCCACAACACCTCAGTGGGTATTACACCACGCCATAAAAACAGTTATCCCGGAGAGGGTTTAAGGAAAACTGCCTTCTTGGACCCAGATACACTGTGTTTCCCCTGCCCACAGCTACCTCGCAGACTGGGAGAGGAGCTGGAGACCTGGGCTCTGGGCTCGGCTTCCAGCTCTGCTATTGACTCATTCGGGGCTTTTGGTGACTCGCTTGCCTGCCAGGTGCTGTAAGCCTTCCCTTTGTGCTGGTACTGACTGAGGGGTGCGAGACTGCGTTAGTTATCATGGCCAAAACCATCTGAGTCTGGGTGGCAGGAGGAGTTGCAGCTGTTGAGATGCACTTCCCATCTGACCCTTTGTCCAGGCACCCACCTACGGGATGAGGCTCCTGGAGCTAGGCCCCAGACTTGGCTGCAGCATCTCCATGTTCAGGACTCTGGGGATTCCTGCACGCAGCTGCTGCAGGGCTGAGCTTGCCACAGCAAGCTCTTCCAGGGGACTACCCTCTGCCAGAGAGAGTGTGTTGGGAAAGCAGCTGCTGGGAAGGGAGGCTCCTGGCATAAAGTGTCTTGGAGTCTAGGAGCTGCAAGGGGTTAACAGGAATCCAGCCTGTGTGAAACTTTTGGCTTTGGAGCTGCAGGCAGAAAGTGCATTTGTAGCCTCAAGTGGCTGCCTTGAAGATGATCCAGACCTGTCTGGGAGCCGTCTGCTGCTAAAACCCTTTGATCCACTTACTCTCCTCCGGGGAGCTCCCTGCAGTAATGGTGCTAATGCCCCCATGGCGACAGGGGCTTAGCTGCCAGACGGATGCAGGCAAGACCCCCTCCCTCTGCCAGGCAGTGAAGCAGCAGAGAGAGAGGGAGAGAGAGAGAGAGAGAGAGAGAGGAGGTCTTCTTGATAGAGAGCTGATGCTATGAGGATTTAACCCTTACAGGGCTGGATGCCAGGAGATATGTCTGAAGCTGTAGACACCTGTGTATTTTCATCTGGGAAGGCTGGTTTTGGAAAGGGAGGTGTCATTCCATAGGGACGAAGAATTTCCAGGCTCTATTTTGAATATCAAAAAGCAGCAATTGCAGGAGATGTGTTGTGGGAGGGAACCTCTGCCGTGCGGTGGCAGTGGGGAGCTGCCATGGGTCCTGGCCTGGGGGACGGGATGGGCAGTCACAGGAGGATGCTCCAGCAGCCGCTGCGGCTCCCAGTTCTATTAGGTGGTCCCATTATGAACTCCACTGGTGGATACAGCAGGGAGCAATGTCGAAGACTGCTGGGGCAGCTTTTGAGTCTAGTTTCTGTGTCAGCATTATGGTGGAGCCTCTCACCTGCTTCTTCCCCCTTGCACAGGGGCCTGCTGTGGGAGTCTTAGATATTTCTGCACGTTGCACCCTCATGGAATTTCTCAGGGAGGCACTGGTAGGACTCTAGGCAGTTCTACCCGGGTTTCAACCCAAGGGCCTTTGCTTGCATCCTGCTTCAGGACACTGAAAGTGAGGAATTTAAGCTATGTTTGGTCTTTCTGAGATGAGGGAAATAGATTGCAATATGCAACAGGGTGGGAGATGATGGAAAAGCTTGGGGCGGGGGGGACTTCTGGCCCCTTCTTCCGGAGGGGCATAATGTCTGGAGGAGCATTGCCTCAGGTTCTTAAATATTTTTGAGGGGGAGAGATTAATGATGCTGTGGGATAGCAGGGAGGCTGAGCCATGGCAGTCTGGAGTCTCCAGGAATGCGGTCCGGGTCATCTCTGGGGAGATTTCTTCCTCCTGGATCTGTGCATCTGTGGAGACAACATGCAAGACTGAAACGAAGGGCTTATAAAAAAAAAGGGAGACTATGATACCGCTACTCTCTCTCTTCTGCCTCACCTTACTGCCTCATGCCTCCTAGAGAGTGTGATAACCCAAGCACACATATCAGTCGCAGAAGGAACTGCATGCTGGGAAATGCCATTCATTCAAGGAACCTCAGCTGGATACCTGGGAGGTTTCCCTGGGGAATGGGCCCAGAACGACTGTGCTCAGCTGGACTTGTCTGTCTGCCTCATTTCGGGTGGCAGCACCTCAGGAGATGCAGTCTCTAGGGACATGGGCACGCATAACACTTTTGAATGATTTAAATGCAGTTTAAACTGGAAGTGGACAGACACACAAGTCTGTTAAACTGGTTTAAATCCTCTTGAAATTGTTCAGAAGTGTACCTGGAAAATCAAATAAATACTCTTTTGAACCAATTCACTATGAACTGGCTACTTTGGTAGGTAAGCAGGACTCTACTGCCTCCCTTTTTTTCTTTTGCTGGTACTTTTTATCAGCAAATTCTCTTGCACTGCTTGTTCTATGAAAGCTCTTTCTAACAACAAACCGTGTCCTCACTCTGGACTACGCAGCACACCATCATGCCCCGCCAACCCCTGGGAATCAAAACGTGTGGGTCCAAGCATTTCCCCCCATACAATTCAGGCAAGCATACTGCAGACCTTGGTCATTTGAAGCTGTTAAAGTTTTTTGAACTCATGCTTAGGAAACAAGGGAAAGCAGGGAAGTGGCAATGCCTCCAGCCACAGGTCACCCACCCCTGGGGCTCCCAAACCATGGATGCAAGGACTCCCCACCCAGCCACTGACTCTGAGGCTTGGCCGGCTGGGTGCTCACTCCCACCCACTGGTATCAGAGCCCCAGCACTTCACAAAATTGTGAACTGGTTCCCAATCAGTGACTTTTAGGAATGGTTTCACTGGGACGTGTGTCCGCAGGGTAGAAGTTGCAGGAGCACTCTTGTGGCAGCTGGCTTAGTGTGTCAGAGTGATGCTCACCTCCAGTGGTGGTGTCCATGGGGAAGATAAGAGACTTGCTGCTCTTCCTTAGCATGAATTTGTGTTTTGGGAGCTAACGAACCAGGATACCAATCTTAGCTCCTCCGGAGGGCGTGTTGTTTATCTGGTAGTTGTCTCACATTATCAACAGCCTTTTTTGTCTGTGTTGGTAGCCTAATTCTGCAGGTATCTGGGATGAGGTTTTCTGTATTTTCTTGCACTTTGAATGAAAAGGATTTTAAATGTGTAGAACAGCATGAGCTGGATCCCAAACAAAACTGGATGAAACCTTTAGGATACAACTTTTTTTTCACCAAAAATTTAGATTCAAGTTGAGTGGAACATTTCTTGAATTCATACAGAGTTTGCAAAAATATTCCGGTACAAAAACAGGCAGCAAAATAGAACAAAAAGTAAGCATTTCCCCCCTACTTTTAAAGGAGTTATTTCCAATCCAAAATGACTTTTTTTTTTGCTTAGAAATTCATTTTAGCTTTATTTAAACAACTAAATAAAGAAACTCAGAAGTAAAATGAAATACTTTCTTCTGCCCAAGATGTTTTTTGGCCTTGTCAGCTTGCTGAAGAATCAGCTGTTTGCAGCTCCCATCCTACACTCTGCTCACCTAAACAGTGGCCTGGTCCCATTATTGGCCCTCCCCCTGTGCCTGCCTGCTGCCTGCCTCTCCCTCTTCACAGCCCCTGTTCCCCTTCTGGGGAAATACACCAGCTGGCAGACAGGGCTAACAATAGGTGGCAGAGGTGGAGCCCTAAAATCTCTCCGCAGCACCCCATTTATTTCTGATTCATGCCTTCCAAAGCCAGAACCTGCCTTTGCTGGGTTCATGCAGCTGGCATTAGCACAATGCCTTGGACTGTAAGGCCAAGGAGTGTTTTTATCTGGAGCAGGGAAAACCTGAGAGCATAGCTGAATTACAGCAGGGACAGATGTCTTGTGCCAGAGCTGTGATAGTTACATGTTACTGATAAGCAATGGGTACAGTGGGTTGCTGGGCACCCTTGTGGGTAGCACTGCTACGTGTTACACATCACCAACCCTTGCTATCAGGCTGCCACCATACATCCTGTGCCATGGTGCTTCCCACCATAGTGACCTACACAATTGCCTGCTACAGTTGCTCTCCTGCACGTGCTGGCACCAGACAGTTTGGGAACTGGTTTCCTAGAAGGCAGCAGATGCTTCCTGTAGGCACTGTGCCATTGCCTCCAAGATGCTGGGCCACAGTTCTTCATGCCAGGCACAATGGCAGCAATCTCTGTTGCTTGTAATAGCCCAGGCATGGGACAAAGGCCTGGAGAAGCTCAAAGAAGGGCAGGGGGGTGGGGGCACAGAGAGAGGGGTGATAGTTTTGAGCGAGAAAGGGCCAGCAGGAGAAAAGAGAAGAGGAAAACAACGGCCAAGGGAAGGCCATAGCTGGGCCAGGAGATGGGGCTAGCAGAAGAGTGTGGCACCCCTGTAGGAGTAGGTGGGGAGCGTGGGAAGGGAACAGGAGACTGATGGGGGTAGCACTGAGGTGTGAAGGGAGGTGACTTTGTGAACCTTACAAAGGCCCTATTGAGTGACAGCGCTTGGCTGCTCTCCTTTGTGTGGAGCAGGAGGCTGGCCAGGAAAAACAGGCCCTGGAGTAGGGAGCACATTGTGTCCCTGGCTGGAGCTGCCGAAGCCCTCAGTACATTCTGTTGTGGAGGAAGCTGGCGCGAGTGAGGAGGCTCGTTTGTCAGGCCGGCTCTGCACATCTGACCCTGGCTGGGAGAGGCTCCCGGCCCTGGGGCGCTACTCTCTCCCACTGCTCTGCTCGCCATGCCTAATCGTCTGCATAATGAGCTCCTTTCAGCCCAGCCAGACCCCCCTCACTCTGCAGCTTGGGGGGCTGAAGGCTTGTCAGTTCTAGGTCAGCACTGAGGAGGAGGAGGAGGAGGAGGAGGAGGCTTGGGGGGGTCAGATTGCAGACAGCGATCGGGCGTCTTGCCCAGGAATTTGAGGATGGTTTGCAGGCTGCTCTGCCCAGGCAGCAGCGTCTAATTCAATTAAAACTCAGTGTCACAAAGCGGGAGAGTCCAAGAGCAGCGCAGTGCGTGGGAGCCAGAGAGGAGGTACTTGGGGAGTGGGGGCATCTGTACAGCCTGCCAGTCCTGGGCAGAAACAAGCCACAGGACCTTTCCCAGGGTCAGTCCCAACATCCCGTCTCTGGGGTTAGTTGAACAGAGACTGCCTCTCTCCTGACCCATGCATGGCAGCTTTGCATCCAGCAGTGCAGAGCCCCTGGTTGGATTCGTGGTAGTGAGTCAGGCTGTAAAGGTGAATTGCCCCTTTGTTTCAGACAGGTTGGTTGTAATTGCCCCTTTGAGCATTCTTTGGCCATGCTGCATTAGGCAGAGTGTAGGAAGGGGTTGAGAGGATGGCACAAGGGCTGGGTGGGCCCTGGACAGGCAAAGGTTCACTGTGGGCTCTCCAGCAAAGCTGGCCATCTCCAAAGCCGTCCATGATTCTGGACACTTGAGCAAGCTTCATTCCCGCTCATACTGGTGCCAGCCCCTTGTGGCAATGCTCCAGAGCGGGAGGGAGTTTGATGGCTTAACCCAGGGAGCTGCTCGCTCTCCATCCAAACAGCCCAGCAGCATCCCAGCTGCTCAGCTGGAACTACTGCATGGAGGGCGAAGGGATCATCCTAGCTTCCACCTCAGGTTAGACCTTGCCACTTGCAGGACGGTGGGGCAGACCTGGTCAGTCCAGCCAACCTATCCTTTCCTAATTGTCCTGGCTTTTGCACCCCCCTGCACACTGACCCTAACACACTCACTCCTACTCCCTCATACGTTTACCCTGTCTGCTTGTACACCTACCCTGTCCCTTTGCACATTCTCCTTAGACTCTCACACTAACCCCATCCCCTTGCACACTCGCCCCATCCTCAAGCATAATGGGGGCCAACCTTTTGGTCAGGCACACCATAAAGTGTCCCTACCCCTTGGCACAGTCCCTTTTCCATGGCAGATCAGGGGAATCCTGCCTCCCTGAGTGCCAGTCCAATCCTCTACCCCTGCCCAACCTAATGTTCTTTCTGCACCCAGCTTTCTGCTCCCTGCCTGATATTGTCCAACTTTCTGCACCCAGTCCTTTCTGTCGCTGTTCCCTATTCCCTCCCCAGTCTGCTACATGCCACATACACAGGCTGCCCATGCCACTTGTGACATGCATGCTGCACATTGGCCTCCCCTGCTCTAGCACATTCACCATATCCCTTGTTTTGCCTGTGCCCCAGCCCCTCACATAGTCAGCCTCCACACAAACACTATTCACCCACTCCTTATATACACTTCTTCATCCTTTTCATCACAACTTGATACCGCCAGCTCTCATTCCTACACGTACCCCGCTATCTGCATGTACCACTTCCACCATCCTGACAACCCATACTCAAACTTGTCTTCATCCATCCCAGCATTCCCAGTCCTACCCAGTCCACCCCTTGTTCCCCTATCCCTCTCCTCCTGGTCCCCAGGATGGCACTGCTCACCTTTCAGTCTGTTCCTGACCCTGGAGATGAGGCAGTCATCAGCTGCTGACCATTCTAAGTATGGTTACAGCACAGTGCCAGCGTGTTCTGGCAGGGACACCCTCAAGCATGCCCCACTCACCTCCTTCCACTGGTACACTCGAAACCCAAAAAGCAGCTAGTGAGGCAACTCTGGGCTCAACAGCAAAGGACATGGTCTCAAGAGCGGCTGCACAGGGACTCCCCAAAGTGCCTTCCCTGGGGTTTTATCTAGGTTTGCAGTAAATTCTCCAGCCCTTAGTGTATGCCAGGCCTACTGGCTAGGGACATACATTACACATAAACTAGTTTAGGTCATCAGAAACTGGTTTAACCCTCTAACAGAACAGATGTTTAGTGCACATAAACCAATTTGAAAATGCCTAAAACTGGTTTGAGATAAACCTGGTTGAATGTAGTATCAGACTTAACTTCTTTGGCTCAAACTGATTTATGCAATGTCTGTCCTAGACCCCTTGCTGGTTTAAGTTAAACCAGACTCCCCCAGCATCCCGGCATGCTCTCTGGGCTGGGCTCTCTGCTCCACAGCAGAGCTGGCCCCTCCCCTCTGCTCCCTGGCTGGAGCTCCAGCAGACTGCAGGCATCTGCCTGACTTCCCCCTGCTCCCACCTCCCCTCACCACTCCCTGCTAAGCAGGGATTCTCCCCTCCCCTATGCCTTACACAGACACCACATGCTGGCTACCGTCTGTGTTGTGGGAGATGGGACAAAGGCAGACAAGACAGTGTCTGATTAGGGTTCTTTGGAGCTAATCAGTAGGTAGCTGGTAATGTCCCTCCCTTCCTTCCTTGGAAAAGCTGTTTAAGAAGAGCTTGAACTAATGGAGAGAGGCTGTTTATTTTCTTAATGGGTTGATAAACACTGAGTTAGGGGAGATAAGCACTGTGTTATCAACTGCCTGCTGGGCTGCCTGGGGGGCATGGAACCCCTCCCTAATCAGAACAGTCCCTCCTGCCCCCCCCCCCAACTCAGCTCAGCCCTGTGGAAAGGAAGGGAGGGCTGCTGTAGCCCTTCCCGGCTTCTAGCCAGAGCCACTGCAGTCATGCGCCAGCATTTTTGGGATGTCTGTACGGTTACAAACCGGTTTAGCTTAGCCAAGTTAAACTAACCTGCAAAGATTGAATCAATTCAGGCTCAGGCTTTTTGAATGTCTGTCCTTAGCTATTGGCATCTACCTGACCTGGCATATACTACTGGCCCACAGCAGCCCTAGGCCAGGCCCAGCACCCTGGCTTAACTTTGGACCATGATGCATCCATGTAGAATTTCAGTTCCTGTGAGGCCAGGAGGCAGGGCTCCCCTGACGTGCCAAGGAAAAGAGATTGTGTCCAGCTTAGCTGGGCCAGAATTTTGTCCCTGAAGCTCCTGCTGGAACAGCAGACACAGAGCAGCCTGCAGTGGTGTTTGGGCACTTCTTGCCATCCATTTGCTCTTGAAGCAGAATCCTGGCTGAGGTTATGGAGACAGCTGTGACAACGTCTGAGCTGATAAGAGTAGGTTTTCAGAGGAGGCAGCCAATGGGGGTCCCCTGTGGGAGGTGGGTAGCCCCATAGTTCAGAATGGGCAAAATTCTGGTACCCCTCCTAAGATGGCACCAATGGCTGGTGTCCCGCTCATCAACTGCAGGTCACACTATTTCTAGTTGGGATCCTGGCATCCTTGACCTTGCCTGTTCCTGAGTCCTATATTGTGACACTCTATGTGCTTGTTATACCCCAGACAAACCTTTCTGGTGTGGGTTGCATGCCAGATGTAAGTAACTTTTTTGCAGGGAGCACCATGCACATTTCTGACCCTCTAATAGGTTGTATAGGTCTTTAGGGCTGTATTTCATGAATGACACAGACTTAAACTAACCCCTTTTCTACTTGAACTAAATGAAAATCAAATAAACAGCCCCACATAATAAAAAAACCCATGAAGCTAGTAGAACTGCATTGATTGTCACCTTGTTCATATGTTTGTGTGTTATCACCTTACTAAACATTTGTATATCATTTTTATTGCAAGCTCTCCAGGGCAAGGACTGTCTCTCTCTCTGTACAGCAACTGGCACAATCCAGGTGTTAGGGTTTTGTTGTCACTCATCACTTAACAACTTCCATGTAAAACTAACAGGGCAGCCTCTGGACGATCTCGTTACAGTGTGTTCAGTCTTTGTTGTGAATACTGGGTACTACTGTGATGTAAATGCTAAAGCAATAAGAACAATTTTTGATCCCACCCCCAAAGATAAGAAGTCTGAGTTCAGAGCTATACTTCACATCAGTATTAGGGAAAGATGAATTTCTTGGTCCACAGACCCCTGCTATGAAATGAATATGGATCAAGGTGTCTTGTCTCAGGCCCATTCCTGATTCAGAACTTTCCATTCAGGATTCTCAGAGCCCTTTACAAATATTAATTTATCGACCTTCTCTTGGGTGTTGGTATTGTTTCCACTTTTACCAGGAGGTAAACAGGTACAGAAAAATGAAGGTTAAAACTGAAGGAAAGGAATCTGGAAGGGATACTACACCTTGTGTTTCAAGCTTCAGCCAGGTCTCTAGGTATAAGAGACCAGGATGTGATTTATTGTGAGAAGAGAGGGTGGAGAGAGGCAGATCATCTACCTGCTACTGACAGTGTTTGCACCTCCCTTTGAAGTAGCTGGTGCCAGCCACCAATGTGCACTGGGAAGGGTGGATCCCAAGGCTGCTTCAGTCTGGGAATGCTTTTAAAACCTTCCAAAATGGCCCTTGAGGCCTGAGACATATACAAACTGCTTTTGGTGCTTTGGGTTTGTGTGCTTTTCTTGAAGTTACTTTAATATTGCTCCACTCAAAATCAGTGGCCACTTTTAAGAATTTGTACCACAGCAACTTGCCTGATGCAAAGGTAGGAGTAAAACCTGATGATCTGGTGTCCAGTTGTCTTCTCTTAGTTGCTGTGACATTCAATTTGTCATCCTTCCCATAACTGACTAACTCAGGTGATGTTGGTTCTAGAAAGTCCCCTCCTACATCCAAACTTGGGCATTTGCAGTTATCGTTTGGGTCAATGTGAAGGGACTGAAATTATTTTCATTCTGGGGCCGGACTCATCTTTCAGAGTCTGAACAAGCTGTATCTACAGGCAGCCTTATTAACCCATGCAAGACTGCAAGTTGCAGCCGTACATAGAAAGAGACAGCTTCACTTAGAACAGCTTCTCGGTTTCACCATGCTGCACGCCGAGCCAACTGCTAAGAAAAGTTCAAGATGATGTAATTTTTGCCATTGCAGGTAAAGCTGTAGGTCCCCTGTGTGGCCCACTGTTGAGTTCCTTGGAGACCCCAGCAGGTGTGTTGGTTGTTGTGTTCCTGTTTGTTGCAGGATTTTCTGATTGGAAAACTGCTGCGCCTTCTGTGTGTCTCTTTCCCCTTGTAGGACCTTCTTGGGCTTTATGTGGCTTCTATTGCTGATCCATCTCCTTGGGGCATTTCTGAAGCTGTCCTGGGAAGCCAGACACTGTTTCACTATCTCTCACATATGGAGAAGAGCTAGTTTTACCCCAGGATTCAGTGACCTGAAGTTCCTCAGGAGGAATGGGAAGTGCCCATGTCTTTTTTTTTCTCCAAGGGACCCTCCTCTTGTAGTTCCACCTAGACACAGAATTGCTCTCACCTGACTTTCCACCCGTTTTGTAGCCAACCCCTGGATTAAACCACCCCATGCATAACCACAGCCTGCAAAGGAGGGCAGTGTCCAGAGGTTTCCATCAACAAAGCAGAGTGCTGGGCTCACTGGCAGCTGCAGTCTGGCAGCGTTGGGCCATTAGTAAGCTAAGGCTTTCTTAGGGAAAAGATACTTCTTTCCAGTGGTGACGCTCTGGCAGGGGGGTTGGTTACAAGTCCCATATTCCTTCTCAGTTCAAGGGCACCTTCTTTTTATGGCTACATCCACCTAAGGTGCAATAAACTTGAAGCCTGAGACTGTGACAGTTATAGCAAAGAGGTGCTGATGCCGAAGGCCAAGGAGATTTCCTCCTGCCAAGACAGCAGTTACTGAGGATCAGCACACTGATGTTCTCCATCATTGAATGAGACCTAAAGGAAGAGGCAAGGAAAGCTGGGAAGATAGAGGCAGGCAATGAATGTACTGAATGGAGAACTGTTCAGAGACTGTCCTTGCCCTTGCTGCAGGTTAGCCCAGGACAGCAATCATGCACCAAAGGTAAGAAAGATGCTTAGCAGGCCAGAAGCCCCATGCTTCACTTGCCGTTGTGTTGCACTGCCAGATCCTCCCTGTGTGAACAGCTGGGATCACACCCCAGGGATGGATCGGGGTGGCAGGAGGGAGAATGGGCCAGTAGCCAGGAGCCCTTCCTCTTCCCAGTGGTGCCACAGCCCACCTGAAAAGAGCCAAAATGCCATGAGAATTAACATGAAAACAATAAAATAAAACTGAAAATCTGTTCCACCTTGCCTTACCTGTGGGGATCTTCACTCAAGGCTCTGCGTTTCCTTGGCAACAGTGGATGGCATCCCTACCACCTAAAGCAGAGAATTTCCCTGCCTGCCTGTAAGGTGCTTAAGATGTCATCAGCTGTTGCCTGGGTAACACAGAATCCGGAAGCCAGGTCCTGTAAGGCAGGTAGAGGAGGAGCTTAGTTTCACATCCCTTTATTTGCAGAGGCATTTGCCTTTCTAAAGTTGATACATTGATTCTGCTACATGATCATTGATGACAATGGCGTGATTGTGCAGCTGCTGCTCTGCCTTTTACCACCAGCCCTCCCTGTGCAGCTGGGGGTTATATGAGTGCCTGGGGCGGAGAGATGGCTGCTTCCAAACTTAACTGGGAACCCGGGTGGCCTGCAGAGAAAAAGAAAAAAATTGGCTTGTTCCCTTTCTAATGGATAAAGGAAGCCTGGCAGTAAGAAAACCCAGGGTGTGTTTTGGCTGTCAGAGGCAGTTCTGCCTGTTGCTAACTCGTAAGAACGGAGACCTTCTCTGTACTGTGCTCCCAGTAAGACTATAGATGCTTGAAGAGCGGGTAGCTTTCAAGCTTAGTCTGTACTAGATCATCCCAGCCAAGGCTTTGTCCAGCCAGGTCTTAAAAACCTCTGAAGATGGAGATCCCATAGCCCTGCCGGGTAACCAGCCTCTTCCAGTGACTTACTACCCTCCTAGTGAGAAAGTTTTTCCTAATATCTAAACTGAACTTTCTTTGCTTCATCTTGAGCCCATTGCTCCTTATTCTGTCATCTGCCACCACTGAGAACAATCCAGCTCCATCCTCTTTCAAACCCCCCTTCAGGTAGTTGACGGTTGCTATTAAATCCTCTCTCAGTCTTCTCCAAACTAAATAAGCCCGGTTCCCTCAGCCTCTCCTCACAAGTCCTGTGCCCCAGCCCTCTTACCCTTTTCATTATCCTCTGCTGGACTCTCTCCAACTTGTCCACATCCTTTCTGTCGTGGGAGTGGGGCAGGGGACTGGACACACTACTCCAGTGGTAGCCTCACCAGTGCTGAGTAGTGGGAATAATCACTTCCCTTGATCTGCTGGCAACACTCCTACCAGTGCAGCCCAGTATGCTGTTAGCCTTCTTGGCAACAAGGGCACACTGCTGGCTTATATTTACCTTATTGTCCACTGTAACCCCCAGGTCCTTTTCTGCAGAGCTGCTGCTTAGCCAGTCAGTCCCCAGCCTGTACCAGTGGATGGGCTTGTTCCATGCTAAGTGCAGGACTTTGCATTTCTCCTTATTGAACCTCATGAGATTTCTTTTGGCCCAATCCTCCAATTTGTTGAGGTCTCTGAATCCTAGCCCTATCCTCCAGTGTAGCTACTCCTCCCCACCAGTTTGGTGTCACCTGAAAACTTGCTGATGGTGCACTCTATGCCATCTCTCAGGCTGACGATGAAGACACTGAACAAAACTGGCCTCAGGACTGGCCTCTGGGGCACTTCACATGAGACTGGCTGCCAACTAGATATCCAGCCATTGATTGCTACCTTTTGAGTCTGAAGATCCAGCCAGTTTTCTATCCACCTCACAGTTCATTCATCCAGCCCATATTTCCTTAGCTTGCTTGCAAGGAAGTTGTGGGAGACTGTATCAACAGCCTTGCTAAAGTCAAGGTATATTAAGTACACTGCTCTCCCTGCATCCACAGAGCCAGTCATCTCATCATAAAAGGCAGGCAGGCTGGTCAGGCACGACTTGCCCTTGGTGAATCCGTGCTGGCTGTTCTCCTCCAAGTGCTTAGAAAGGGAGTCGAGGACCTGCCCCATGATTTTTCCATGGACTGAGGTGAGGTTGGCCAGCCTGTAGTTCCTCACATCTTTCTTCTTCCCTTTCTTAATGATGGGCATTATATTTGCCCTTTCCCAATTATTTGGGACTTCTGCCAAATGCCGTAAATTTTCAAAGATAATGGCCAGTGACTCTGTAGTCTCATCAGCCAACTCCCTCAGCATCCACATCATCTGTTACTAGGTTATTAGGTTGCTTCCCCCATTCAGGAATGGACTTATACTTTCCTGATCTTCCTCTTGTTGCTGACATACGTGTAGAAACCCTTCTTGTTACCCTTTTAGCCACAACTCCAGTTGCGCTTTGGCCTTCCTGATTTCATTCCTGCATGCTCGAGCAATATTTTTATACTCGTCCCAGGTTGTTTGTCCACATTTCCACTTCTTTTAAGCTTCCTTTTTGTGTTTTAACTCGATGAAGAGTTCCCTGATAAGCTAAGCTGGTCTTCTGCCAGACGTGCTAGTCTTCCTGTGCATCAGGATGGTTTGTTGTTCTTGTGCCCTCAGTAAAGTTTCTTTAAAATACAACCAGCTCTCCTGGACTCCTTTTCCCCTCAGATTGGCCTCCCAAGGGATCCTGCCCATGAGTTCCCTGAGCAAGTTGAAGTCTGCTTTTCTGAAGTCCAGGGTCCTTACTCTGCTGCTCTCCATCCTTCCTCTCCTCAGCATCCTGAACTCAATCATCTTGTGGTTGCTGCTGCACAAGTTGCCACCCACTACTACATTCCCCACCAATTCTTCCCTGTTTGTGAGCAGCAGGTCAAGAAGAGCACAGCCCTTAGTTGGCCTCTCCAGCACTTGCACCAAGAAGTTGTCCCCAACACTCTCCAAAACCTTCCTGGGTTGCCTGCTTACTGCTGTATTGCCCTCCCAGCAGATAGCAGGGTGATTGAAGTCCTCCATGAGAACCAGGGTCTGTGATTGGGAAACTTCTACTAGCTATTTGAAGAAAGCCTCATCCTCCACTTCCTCCTGGTCTTGTGAACTATAGCAAATGCCCACCACAGCATCCCGCACATTGCTCTCCCCTCTGACTCTAACCCAGAGACATGCAACAGGTGTATCTCCAGTCAGATGGTTATATTTTGATGAAACCAGACCCTGTATGCTGAAGTCACTTGAAATGTCCCAATGGATCACATGCTCCTGTCCTTTGCTGTAATCTAAGGCAGAACTGGCAGTCTTTCCTGGCTGTGGGCTGAAATGACCTGGGGCAGGTCATTTCAGCCCACAGCCAGGAAAGACTGCCTCCTTCTGCCCTAGATTACAGCAAAGGGCAGGAGCATGTGGATGGGCAGGCACTAGGATCCAGTCACTGCCACCACTTGTCTTCACAGCTGTATAGAGGGAACACCTGCAGCCAGCACTCATCCCTGTGGCGGGTTGGGGAGAGCACCTGCACCTGCAGGCAGCTGGAGCCCCCTGCTGCCAAATGCTGAAGGCCAGATCTAAAGGTTACATGGGCCAAATCCAGTCCATGGGCTGCAAGTTTTGACCCCTGATCTAAGGGCTTTCCCAAGCTTGGGAAAAGAGCCCAGTTGGTGACATCCCTGTAAGAACCTTTTCAGAGTTCATCCCTCTTCTTTCTGTGAATGCAGGTCCATCATGCATGACTATTTCTCTGAGGAAATGAGCCAGCATGGGTCACAGGCCATGGACATACCTTGTTCCAGAAGCCAAGGTCATGCTGTAGCATTACTCCTTGCAAGGAGGCTGGCTATATCCTACTTTGATGTTCACATCTGGGCAGAGCGGGTAGAAATGGAAAGAGAGGCACAAGTGTAGCATACCTTGGACATTAGCCAACTGATACACATGTGCAGAGAGCAAGCCTCTTGGGTCCACAGGTAATGTCCCCTTTTCTAAGCGCACATTCATGTGAGCACAAATGCTCAGGAATATCTGCCCATGAGGAGATAAACTTGAGTATCGGGACCCATTCTACTGGTATATGGATGTTTGAGAAAGTGCCTGTGTGTGTGCAACTGATTGGCACGATTGCTAGACAGCCCTTGGGTGGGTTATGTCAGGGTGCACTGTACTGGGCTGTCCTTGCCTGTATCACTCCCTGACAGGACAAGAGGAAAATCCTATTGGGCAGCATACTTCCCAGGTGGTGGTGGCAAAGGTTGGCATCACTGGGGTAAAGGTAGAGGGAGGGTCACTATTTGCTTCCCAGAGTGAGTGCTGGGGAAGAGAGCAGGCATCCCTGTGCTCATGGCAGGCTTGATGTTATCAACTCCTGTGGTGGAGGCTGCTCATAACCTGGAAATGCAGTGTCTGTGGGCAGAGGAAAGGCAAGATGGAGACTGAGCCATGGAGGAAAACAGTCAACCCCCGGTGCTGAACCCATCTCTTCCTCAGCCTGTACCCCCTGGCAGGTGGGATTAGCTTCATAATGCTGATGGCAGTTGGGGACTTAGTGATAAGTCCCCAGCTCAAAGTTAGTGTGTCTCACCAGGAAATACAATTCAAGGGGCTAATGGGAGTCCAAGGAGGACCGTGAGCCTTCCCAGTAGGGTGCTGGGGCTCTAGGAGAGATGCCATCTGCCTGTGACTGTCCCCTAGTAGCCACAACCCAGCCCAGCAGGCACTCAGGTCTTCCCCACAGAGGTCTTGTCCAGCATTGGACGCATCTGTGGGCCTTGGGTGTGGGTCAGTCCCACTCTCCAGTGATGCCAGTGGGGAAGCTGAGGCACAGACTGGGGCAGTGGCAGAACAGGGGCTCTGCTGGGCAGAGCAGAGGTTCCTATGCTGCCTGCCTTTCTCCGTTGGTACCTGGAGGGTTAATCCTCTGCAGCTATTAATGGCATAAGTCTCCCAGCCCCCACTCTTGTCAGGGCACCAGGGGCATGAATGCCTCTCCAGCTCACTGTGCACTCAGTGCGGCAGCTGATGTGTGTGTGGGAGGATTCCCCCCGCCCCCCTCCCCTCCCTCCATGAATTATGAGTAAGCACAGGCTGGTGAGACCCTGGTGAGAGAAGCTGAGGGGGTGGAGGGGGAGGTAATTAACAGGTGCAAAGCAAGCTGCTGCTGGTAGGTCAGCTGAGTCACTGCACAGATCTGTGCATGTGCACACGTGCACATGTGGCCGGGGGTTGCATGGCTCTGGGGGCTTGTGTATCTGTGTGTGACCGGGAGTGGGCATGACAGCATGTGTGTATATAGTAGCTGGAACGAGTGTGTGTAACTGCACCGTGTGAATGCACGGTATATGTTGGAGGGCCCTGTCTCTATGGGTGTGTGTGCGCGTGTGCGTGTGTACAGCCTGCTGGATGTGAAAAATCTGCTAGAAGGGTATATAATCTCTTCCTCCTCGTACCACCTGATGAATTACTGAGGTAGGGCCAGACACCCCACAGCACCTGATTGGGGCTTCTTAGGATGAGGTAGCCGTTGCTGCTTTGCCTGTGCCCCATGCCTCCTGGCCTTGCCATGCTGTTGCCTCTTGAGCTTTGGGAGACCGAAGATACACCCAGCCTCACTCCTCCACCCCTTGGGGTCATTGCCCTCCAGATATTTAGCTCTCCTGGCCTGACTCAGCCTCAGGAGCTCACTGGACTTCAGCTGTGGCTGGGCTCCCCACACAGGCAGCTGAGCAGGGGAGCTGGACTGCTACTGCTCAGCTGGCTGATACAGTGACGACTGCTCCAGCAGGCCAGGCAACTCCTCTGAGCTCCAGCACCTGCAGGGCGGCACAGGGGTAAACAGGACCTTCCCTGTATACCAGCACACCGATGCCCTTGGGTCTCTCCTGTTGTGCAGGAGGAGACCTGGTTCCACGGAGGGAAATGTGCTAGCTGGGCTGCTGGGGGCAGGCTGCTTGCTTGTGGAGGGCGGCTCAGCTTGTGGTAGGGGGGAGTCAATTCCTGGATCCCATCAAGAGCTGCTGTCAAACCCAGCTGCCCCTGTGCCTTGCTGGCATGCCAGAGAAGCGTGCTGAACCCAGTCCAGCACCATCACAATGCTGCAGGGAACCACATCCTTTAGGCTCCCCTGGAGGAGCACTTTCTAGCCCCTCTGCTTCCTGGCACTGTTTTGCTCAAGCTTACATTAAGAAGCCTCTCAGGCGCACCACTGGTTCCATTAATAAGTAAGTTAGCACCTTGCTTGCTGAGGATAAAGCCCTCATCTCAGAGACCCCAGCAAGCATCACATGGATAACAAGGTGAGGGAATGCCTCCCACCAAGGGTGACTGTGGCTGCAGGTCTTGGCCTTGGAGAGCTAGCCACATCCTATGTGGGCTATGGGGTTGTAAGGGAATGGATCAGGCCAGGGTAGACCCAGAAGCATACGGCGCCGGATAGGGATGCTCTGGACACCACCACTGTTCTTTGCACCTGGTTGGGAAGGTAGATGGGAACAGGGAGTGAACTTAGAGCTCATTATTTATGCAAGGATCCTCTCCAGGCTCCAGGGGGAAGGGGAAGCTGCCTCATGGAAAAGAAAGCTTCAGTGAAACAGCTTGAGGCAGGCTGGAGGGGTGCGGGGTGTGCAGGAGACACACTGGCAGAAAAGAGACACAGCTTGGCCAAGGCTGTGGGCAAAGGTGACACTTTGCCTGTCCTTTCTCCTAGATTCATAGATGTTAGGATCAGAAGGGACCTTGGTAGGTCTTCGAGTCTGACCCCCTGCGCTGCACAGGAAAGAGCACTGGGGTCAGATGACCCCAGCCAGGTGCTTGTCCAATCTCCTCTTGAAGACCCCCAGGGTAGGGGAGAGCACCACCTCCCTTGGAATGGACGCCCTTTCCAGGTTCTGGCAACCCTGACTGTGAAGAAGTTTTTTCTAATGTCCAACCTAAATCTGCTCTCTGTCACTTTGTGGCCATTGTTCCTAGTTACTCCAGGGGGTGCCCTAGTAAACAGAGTATCTCCTATTCCCCGTTGCCCTCCCCTTATGAATTTATAGGTAGCCACAAGATCACCTCTCAGCCTTCTCTTGCAAAGGCTGAAGAGGTCCAGGTCCCTCATTTTC
>NW_017729015.1:2196376-2196599 GCF_001723915.1 Gavialis gangeticus
GCCACAAGATCACCTCTCAGCCTTCTCTTGCAAAGGCTGAAGAGGTCCAGGTCCCTCATTTTCTCCTTGTAGAGTCTTGGCTGCAGGCCTCTGACCATACGAGTGGCCTCCTCTGGACCCTTTCAAGATTCTCCACATCCCTGTTGAAGTCCCAGACCCCCTTGTATCCTGACCCACAGTACCTCGGTTTCATAGTTTCATAGTTTCTAGGGTCGGAAGGGAC
>NW_017729015.1:2196625-2230617 GCF_001723915.1 Gavialis gangeticus
GACAGCAACACCCCCCAGCCCTTTTTCCCCACTCTATCCCATCTGTACAACCTGTAACCCTGAATGCCTAGTGCCGAATCGTGAGTAGGGTCCCACCAGGTTTCAGTTAGTCCAACCAGGTTGAAGTTGTTGCCTGCAAGCAGGAGTGCAAGTTCCTCCCGGTTGTTCCCCATGCTCCTAGCATTAGTGTAGAGACATTTAAGCCCCCCGATGGGTGCCCTTTGTACCCCCCTGTCTTGATGTCTATCAGGCCCCTTAGTGCTTATCTTAGTGCTTACCTGGGCTGATCCAGTGCATTGCTTGTGGCTCGCTGATCCTAGGTCCTCCTTATCCTCTGCTTTCCCGTGCCCAGTGGACCTAGTTTAAAGCCCTTTGAAGGAGATGAGCCAACCTGTAAGAGAACAGACTCTTACCTTTAGAAGATAGATGAAGACCATCTTGTCCCAGGATGCCTCTCTCATGGAAGTGTGGATCATGGTTGTAGAAACCCAAACCCGCATGATGGCTCTAGAGCCACAGGTTGACTTCCCTGATGCTGGTGTCCTGATGCTGATATCAGGATATCCTGTTCTCTGCCTGTGGTGCACAGGGTCATTTTTTGGGTTTGGGGTTTTTTTTTTGTAGACTGTGGTATTGGCTTAAATAAAGTTTTGGCATTGACAAAGGGTTTCTGGGTGCAATGTAATGGCCTGTCCAGGAGGTCACACAGGATGATTGAATGGTCCCTTTTGACCTTCACTTCTGTGAAGCCATGTACCCTGCACACATGTGGGGATGGAGACAGAGGCAGGGAGCTGAATGGAGTGGAAATAGAGGAAGTCCAATCTCTGTGGCTCTGCAGTGACTGGGAGGCAGAGTTGCCTGGGGCCATGAGGGAATTCATCTTCTAATTCCAGGCCCATTGCTGACTTCCTCAGCAACCTGGTCATGTCCCCTCTCCATGCCTCGATTTGCTCCATGGTCATAACCCTCTTCCCAAACAGCTCCAGGACTGTGTGCAGCTCTTTGCATGCTAGCACTTCCTGTCCCCTCTGTTATGACAGGGACAAGGGGTGTAGTTGCCTACTCTGGGATTTGTAGCAGCTGTGACTCTTAGGCTCGGGGCTTCTGCCATCCATCAGTAACCTTCCCTTTCTTGCGTGACTTTGGTCTGCTGAGCATGTGCTCAGGGTGTAATGGTCTCTGGATGGAACAGTTATATCATGCATGGCTCATTACAGCTGGATGGCTGGGGGCAAGGGGGTTTCAGTCTGCCCCTCCTTCCCTTTGCAATCCCATCTCCCCGGCCTCTCTGTGGCTATGAATGGCATAGCGTGACTGTGGGCAGAGACCAAGACCCTTCAGCTGGGGAGTGGCTGGTTGGGCTCTCCTTCAGCAGTAGTGGCTGCTGCTCAGCAGGAGCAGCTGTGACCTGTGACAGTGACATGTCTTGGTCTGGTGCACGTATGCGTTTGTGATGTGTGTGTGAGTACACATGTGTACCCTGGGGGGCTGCTGAGCTCTTCCCCTGCATGGGATGAACAGTTGCTTTTTGCCTGCTGCTGTCACAGGTGCCAGGCCCTTTCATGCTGTTTATGGGGCCTGTGCCAACTTCAAGGTCTCTGGTGCAGCCCCAGGTCCTGCCTCCACAGCCAGAGAGGTCTCAGCAAGCTCAGACAGGTCCTGGCCCCTTTGCCCCCATCTCTGCCTGCCCAGGGCTCATGGCACGTTGAGTATTCGGGCCTTTGTGACTGTGAGACTGACTTCTCTGTCCTCCCTCATCTATGAAGTGAGGTAACGGGGGGTGGGTTTTTTCATGGGCAGTGATCAGGCCCTGCTGGACTTGTCAGGTAGACTATGCCCAAGGTCTACCTTAGCTTTGGAAGGAACATGTTTTATGCACTGAACTAATAACTGGCCATCATTCCCCTCAGCACCCTGCAGCATGTGTGGGACCTCTGGGATCCTAGAGGCTGGTACTAGCCCCTGCCATTATCCCAGACTATGGGCCTGAGTGTCCTGCTTTAGAGAGAGGCAAGCTCTGGTTGTGCTCTCCACTGACTGTGTGGTGCTGAGTCCACCTATCTGCCCACAGTGGTCAGGAAGCAGAACAACTCGGGGGAGCTGGGGTGGGAGAGGCCAAGTCAGCTGGCAGGAGTCTCACACAAGCAACTGTTTCTTCCCTTCTCCATGGGACACTTTGCTTACTAACGGAGACCCCCCTGCCAAGCCAGGCAAGGAGGGGCAGCTCTACAGCCACACTGTGCAGCAGGACTAGTGGGATGGGACTGCGAGTCTGGGCAGTTCATATCCAAATGCCACAGGGTGGGAGACAGAGGGGCAGAGAATCCCAGGCATACTCCCCTTTTCCCCTCACTGATCACTGCTCGCTCCCCTCTAGCAGCACCCCGGCGGGCTCTTTTCTGTCTGCAGCATGATCTGCTGGGGGAATTGGCATGAGCAGCCTTTCTCTGGCTTTCTCAGGAGGATTCTTCTTGTGCAGGGGGGATGCTTTCAGTGGCGCTGTCTCGCTCCAGCTGCCCAGAGGCTTATGCCTGGCCCTGGGTGGAGAGCATACTGGCAACTCTGTGTGGTCAGGGACTAGCTGTGGGCATCCCCTGCTTGGTGATTCATTTTCTCCCTTTAATTAGAATCTTCCTGTTTTGCAGCATCTGGTCCCAGGTCTTAGTGATACTGGGGCCAGGCCCCAGCCACTGTGCTGCCGCTCTCCTTGACTGATGCATGGGGTGGGATGTATTATTTCTTACCAGATATTTGCCCCTCAGGCTTCCCAGGGACACTCATCAGAGCCTATTTCCAACAGAGAGGAGAGAACTGCATGGAGTGGGACAGCGTTAGCCTGACATGTCACATGCAGATCCCTCAGCATGACAGAGAACGGGCCGCATGGGTGAGCTAGGGTATGGGTGAAGGTCTGCGTAGGGGCCAGTGCAGTGTTGTGGGAGGAAGCACGCGGGACTATCATGGTTGACAGGTTGATGAAGAAGGGCAGCTCTGGTAGTCAGTGAGTGGGAAGGGTCTTTGAGGAGGGAATGGGGCAGGTGATGGGGGAAAGGTATTTGTAGCGATGGCGGTCTGTGCCCTAATCTGAAGGCTGCTTCCTGAAACACTTCAAGACTGGGGTGAATTGGGTTACTTTTCCTATCAGGCTTCTGCGGTGCACTGGGCTCAGGCCCAGACCTGCCCATGTTAAGGGCCTATGTCTTGTTTGCAACAGTCTCTGGTCTCTGCTTAGCACAGCGCTAAGATGAGAATCACAGGGGTCGCTGGATACGGAGCTGGGGGCACTACTGGAGTCTGACTGGGGCCCAGGACTGGAGGAGGGGGAGGGCTGCCAGGCAGGATTGCAGTGCACTGGCAAGGCTAGGGGGGGAGAATGGATGGTGCTGTATTTTTAGTGAGGGATTGAGGGGCTTTGACACAGCCGCAATAAATAATACTGGTAATAATAAGCTCACATGTGAAAGCATCTTTCACCCTGAAGGATGCCAAAGCACTTTAAAATCTTAACAAACTAAGATACAGGCTACAGAGGGATCACTTTTTACATCACTGAAACACAGGTACTACTCTTGGATGGACGAGGCTTCTGTTTAACAGCACACAGCAACACCACAGGACACCTGAGGTCAGGAAGTAGACAGCAACAGCAGATCCAAGCTGAAACTGCAGGCAGCATTTCAGCTGGGAGAATGCAATAGAAATCGAAAGGGATTCTGGGTGCTAGAGATGAGGGAGACCTGCGTGGGGTTTGGAGATCTCTAACCCTTCTTTGTACTAGAATATTTAGATTTACCAAATGTGTTTGCCCTATCTTTGGCATTTACAGTTCCTTCCACAAAATGAAAATGTTGCTTTTCAAAGGAAGGTGTGTTAAAGTCAGGTGTTTCTAAAGAAACCATTGCTAAGCCAGCATTTACTTTTTGGAAAGCCTGTTTCTAAGATAATCAGTAGAAGAGAAAGAGCAAAATGCAAATAGCTTCAGCAGCATGTCTTGCCAGAGCCAAATGGAACTGGTTGGAAAATGGCAATTATTTCCACAGGCAAATTTTTTAATATTATTTTTTTCAAAATTTCTGGTCACTTCTTTTTCTTAACTTTTTTTTCCCCCCCTTTTAGGAAACTGGGGGGGAAAAAGGCTTTCCCCCTGAAACCTAAAACAATGTTTTTGAAAATCACACTTTTTCCCTAGACATTTTTCCCAACATTTTTCTTCCCAAAACATCACAACAGCAAAATGTTGACCTGCTGTACTGCAAACTTCTCAAATGCCGATCCACGTCATGACCTTGGCCCCATGGTTTTGAGTGAGTCTCAGCTGGTAGCAAAGATCTCCCACCTATGACATGGGAGCAGCTTACCTGACTCCTGCCCAGATCATGCCCAGCTTTGACTGTTACTGTTGGCAACTTGCTTCTCAAAGGCACCAAAATCATCCTGCTAGAGAGAAAACTGGCACGGCTGCAGCTGGGGCTGGGGAATCACCTGCCTTCCTTTGGGGTCAAGGTTTCTGTTGCTTGCTGGTTGGCTGTTCCCAAAACACATTTCCAGCAAGAGCCTGGGGGAACGTTACTGCCTCTGAACATATTCCCTTTAATCCCTACATTGTACATCTTAGCTCATGCCGAGTCTATTAAGCAAGTGCCCTGGCTTCAGAGGGACTGAGTGCCTACAGCTCCCATTGTGCCAGGGAGAGTCTAAATCACCATACACTTTTTCCTATGGATTTGCAGGACAGTTCTTTCCAGTGCCACCTTTCCACTTAGAAGTATCTTGCTTCATAACAGCCAAACCAGCCTGGTCATTGAATGGGCATTTTCATTGCCTTGAAGGGCAGTGCTCATGATTTTCTAGATGGTTTTGCAGCTACCATCAGCCTTCAATGGCATGGAACAGGCAGCAGGCTGCACTGGTTGGAGTTAGCAAGGCAGGGGAGTGGCCTTGGGATAGGGCTGTCCACCAAAGGGTTGGAAACCATCCATGCTCTGTAGAGAGTGCAAACAAGGGGGAAAAGCAAGGACAGGGTAGGTAGAGAGGACAAGGAGGAGAAGGGGACCAGGCTCTTTATTTGCTGCCTCTTAAACACAGATCCGTGTGCTGCTGGAAAATTCGGAGTGAGGCTTTGCTCCTGCTCATTGCTTATGGAGTTCAACATAGAGCTCTTGGCATCTGGAGCTCAGCCATGGAAGTGGTGTAGTGCTCCCATTTTACTGCACCTAGGAAGCTAGACTTGATGCTGTGGGAGGAACCCTGTGTGGTACCAGGAGAGAATGTAAGATGACGGGGAGGAAGGCTAGAAAAGGAAGAGTGGCTCTCAGCGGGGAACCTATCCATGTGGTCATGCTGTGTCCAGCTCTGGAATATCCATGTGCTGGATCCATCAGGAAGGAAAGGTATGTAGCCAAGTCATGTCTCTTCTGCATGCCCTCGAGGTGTGATTGTAACCTAGTGGATGGCCCGGTGCCCAGTTTACCATGCACTTTTGGAAACAGTCCAGTTCTAATGCAGATGAAAGTAGCACTGGGGCAGCCTCCAGAGAGCAGGTTCAGAACAGCCCCTAAAACGCGCTCCCGCCGGGGGCTGGGAATTCCACGGCAGCCGGCTTCCAGAAGAGGACTTCTCCGGGGGTTGGCTGAGAGGTAGTGGGAGAAACAGCATTCCCTGCAGCGATTCAGTGTTTCAGCCCTGCCCAGTTCAGAGGAGTGGGTGGAAATGCCTGTTAATGTAAGTTAAACTACTTTCAAGTGTGGGCTGGGGTTAGTTCTCCTAGGCATCCAAACCAGGCTGGGCAAATTTTACAGGATCCGTGGCTGGGGCTATTCCTAAATAGCTATTCTATACTATATTTTTAGGAAGAGCAAATGAGCTGAGGCACCACCCAAGCAGAACTGAGGGTAACACAGGCCTCATCCCTGCCATTGGCTAAGGTGGGGGCTTATTCTAGAAGTGTGGATATTATGGAAGTGAATGTCCTTCCATTCCAGATCTGTCCATCTGCCGGGCTCCTGGGTCCACTGCCCTGTGCTCTGTGCCCGAGTTCAGAGTGTCCCAAGCAGTGGGGCTTCCCCTCTCTTCCTTGGGGCATGTTAGCACTCTTCCTCTCAGAATATTTCTGTCTGACATTCAGACTCAATTCCCCCTCTACGTGAGAAAAGCAATGAATTAAACACATCCCAGAAAAGAACTAGAGTCTGCCGTGGCAGGAGTGCCACCCTTGGTGAGTTATCTCACATTAGCCCAAGGCTGACTGTTGAAAGGCACAAGTGGGTGTGCACACCTGTGTGTATGGGGTTGGGGGGTGTACACTGTTACACCGTGCTGGAGGAAAGGCCAGACTGCTTCAACGGCTTCTCATTTGCCAGTGTCTTGCCCTCCGTTGGCTGGAGCCCAGAACCTTATCGTATTATTGGTGCTGACTAATAACTTCTATTGTGCAGTTCCCAGCTTCTACTGCTCCTTAATAAATGGCAAACTCTGAGGAGTGCAGTGTAACATATGTGTGTGTTATGTTGTTTTTGCTCATATGCTGAGCTTCAGAAGGGTCACCCCAATATAGACTCTCAGCTCTTATGGTAGGTTTTAACTTCCTTGTTTTTAGTTCTTACTCTTACTTCATTCTCCGGAGTTGCTGCCTTTGGCTTGCCCATATGTGATGCCAGGCCACAGCACACGTCTGTCTCCTGTACATCTGGAGGTAAAATCTCAGGGATGTCAAGTGCCTGGTTGTCAGGACAGCCGGTCCATGGCACACTGGCACTGTCTGCCCAAGTCCTAGAACACTTTGCCACACGATCAGCTGCTTGGCATCCAGCGGTCACGTTGGCTGTGTTTCCCAGATCAGCTCACGGGACAAGAGGAAAATCCAAGCTCGGGGAAGATTTAGAGATAGCTAAAGAGGCTCTTTCTGGGGTCTGAACACTGCAGTATGGGAATGACTATGTTGTAGCTCCCTGGGAGGGCACGAAGCTCTGGGTGATACAATAAGCCATTGAATGAAGACACTGATGGACTCATCTCTTCTAGACTGCAGCCTCTGAACAGTGCCGAGGGCAAGGTGAGAGCCTGGCGTCCTGAGATCTGAGTACCTCCAGCTGTCATGGGTTTTGTCTGGGACTGTAGGTACTTAGTTTCTCTGGAAATTAGACCCAAGATTGTGGTACCTGTGGTTGGTTTCCTGTGAGGGCTTCTCAGTCCTGTGGCCAAGCCCCTCCACCAATGCAGATTTGTAGCTTACCTCTTATATGTTTTCAAGCCTTTCTCGCAGCAAGCCCAATAGGCTGCAAGCTGTTTCTTGGGGGTGTTCCTGCCTTGCCGCCCCTACAACCTTCTTCTCGGTCGGTGGTCATAACTGCGGGGTTCCTACCTCACCCTGTTGTCATGCTTCCTCGCATACTACCTCCCTGGCCAAGAATGGCCCTGGAGCTGTAGAGGCCAAGCTGCAGGAGGAGGGCAACAGTAGGGGAATTAAAAAAGTACCTGAGGAAAATGGAGTGCTGCTACCTTAATTACTTGGCTGTAGTAAGAACTTGGTGTGGAGGAAATTGAACCCAGGGGAAAAAATACTGTAATTTCATGCAAAAATTACATGGTAGCTCCATGTGATTTACTGCAGCTATTTTGGTGGCCAGCTCTGGGGTGTAATTAGAGTATTACTGGATAAGTGGCTGGTAGTGCAGAGGGGTCTTTCCAAGGTACCTTGTCTCTGCCAGCTGTGCCAAGCAAGGAAGGGGCTCAGATTGGACTGAACCATGCTCAGCTGGGGTCAGTGTTTCATCCACCTGGGGGACCCCCCTTCCCTCCCAGGTAGTTTGATATTAGGGGCAAGCAGGTGCTTAGACACCCTGCCCAGCTAGTTCGGTAGTCTGTGTACGACCATCCTCTCACACCCTTGGGTGCATCTGTGAGTGAAATGTGCACCTGCCGGCAGGATGGGTTGGGTGAATAAGCCTGGATAGGAGGGGCTATTTCTGCTGGGGTCCTGAGTGGGTTTCTGGACAAGGCAGCTTAGCAGGTTCTGGAGGAGTGAGTGCAGACAGAGCACTGGGTCCTTTCCCCTACTCTGTCACTGGGTCACCTGGGCTTCTCTGTGCTCTGGTCTCCCCTGTCTGCAGTGAAGATAATGACCCTGCCTAACTCCATGGCGAGGGGGACAGTCTCTGAATGGACCTGTTGTGGGCTGCTTTTGTGGGCTCTGAGATTAAGGCCAACATCTTGGGGTAGCAGTCTCTGATATCCATCCCTACAGCAGAGTTTGGGCAGTTTTGAGCCTGCCACTGGGGTTTCCAGCACTCCCTGGAAGACAGGCTGTGCATGGAACCAGAGGGGAGCAGTTAGGGGGCATTGCTTCCAGTGACAATGGACAGGCTCTGTGACCCAGCCTGCTGAACTGTCATGAGCCTCACAGTAATGGGGAGAGCAACAAGAAGGCACTGCACCCCTGGGCAGCTGAAGCTGGCTTCTCTCATTGTTGGGCAAGAGCTGGCTGAGGGAAGGGGGAAGACATTTTTTGGTTGTGCAGATCTTTGTTAGGGAAAAGGGGAGCCTAATAAAGGCCTAGTTCCTGGAAACGCTTTCTGCTGTGGGGGTGGCTGGGAGTAGGCATGAGCCTGGGAGGTCTGGTGCTACCTTTGGGCTTTTTGCTGTAAGTCCCTGGATGGCTTCTCTTGCTAATACTCAGTTAAGCCCAGTATCAGGAGCTCTGCATTCCCATGTTGCTGCTCTGCTCCATTAAGGAGTGCTCAGAGGGGTGAGTGCTCTGCACATTGGCTTCCAGGGGATGGGGTTGGGCCCAGCCTAATTTCTCTGGTGTGGCTGTCACTGAAGAGTCCCTGCCCAGAGTCCATAAATGCCATGGAACAACATTGGATGGTGAATCAGGCCCAGCATGAGAAAATACTGAGGAAAGGCCTCCACCAGCTTCATCACAATGCTCTGTGCATTTGGATGCACCCACAGGATTGTTATCCAGCACTGCCATGCTTGTGGGCATGGGTGGCAGGAGGAAGGGCAGGGAAAGCTCTACATGGATCAGAGAGAGCATTGTCCTCATGAACTCATGAGAAAAGCCTGAGTGGGTTTTCTCCCAGGGAAATAGGACTACCAGGCTCTTCCTGCCTTGGCTGAGCAATAGTGAAGGGACTGGCTGAGATCCCCTCTGATGGTCCTATATAGTCAAGTTCCCAAAGCAGCTCACCAGCATGACTCTCCTAATGGGATTCTCCCCTCCCCTTACCTTGCTTGAAGCCCTGTACTGTGCTCTGGGACAGCTGTGCTTTTTCTCTGGACAGTGCTGCTCAGCTCTCCTTCCACCAGCAACACTTGAAGGAAGAAGGGGACAAGTGCAACTAAGGGCACAGACAGAAGTTGTATTTGTCATGTGATTGCCCCCCTGAAAGTGCTCTACAGCCACACCATGACACATGTGCATGTGTAGACTGCTTTAAAAGTGGCTGATGGTACAACAAATTATAACCCTTATCTAATGAGGGATCTGATGAAAGTGATCCAAAGTGGAGCACCTTAGGGAACTTCCCCTGCTTAGGGAACGTATGTTCCCTAGGATCAATCCATGAGTGTCATTGGGGCCGTGCTGATGCAGCCCAGCCCTGCCCCTGGTGCTGTCTGCAGGAAGGAAAGAGGGAGGGGGGGAGGAGGAGGGGGAGCTGTGGGTGGATTGGAGCCCCCACCCAACCTTGGGGAACTCCCCCCACCCCTACTGCTTCAGTTCAGGCCCGGCAAACCCCAGCCTGCAGCTCCCCCTCCCCCTCTTCCTTCCTTCCTCCCTTTCTGCAGAGAGCATGGGAGCTGGGAGAGAGGGGCAGGACTGCATCAGCCCAGCCCTGATCACAGGACAAGCAGGCCGACTTAATTTCTGCCCCCCCCCACCCTCCCCGCCTTATAGGTGAACATCTGTTGGGTGAGAGGGGGGCGCTCTAACTTGTGGCACTTTATGCAAAGCACCATGAGTTAGAGGGGGACCTGCACATCTGTCAGTGCGGTAGGTGATCTTGCATTGTGACTGAACATGGTTGAGCCAGGCCCCTGCTGTTTTCATCTGCCACAGCACCCCCTGCTGGCAGGGGAAACTGGGTGGAGGGATGTGTATGAGAACTGGATCTGTGATGACCAAGTCCCAGAAAGATGCCAAGCGTGTTGGAAAGGAGCCAATGCAGAATGCAACGCGCACTAGGTTGTGCCCAGGTCTCTGTATGCTTGATGCTGGTTACTGGGAGTTTCCCCTGAAGGCACAGGAATTTGACTTGTCATTGCTCAGACCTCCTGCAGGCCAGGGAGCAAATTCCTGGCTGGCTTTCTGTGCTCCACCTGGCAGGTTGGTGCCAAGGAGCAGCAGTGAGGGGACCTCACCCAAATTGTGATGCCACCTACCATTTGGATAATGGGAGGTTGGAAGCAAGAGCTTCCTTCATCCCTACTCATAGTAACAGGCAGCTCCATCTGGGAAAATACAGGGCTAAACACGCCAGAAACCCACTTTTCCACCCTGCACCTGTCTCTCCTGTCTGCATGCTGCACTGTATTACAGAGAGAGACTGCGGCTTGCTTGTTCATGGCTCCCCAGACATCAGAGGTGGTGGCTTTTGAGAGCTATGTAGCCCATGTCTTAGCCAGGAGAGTCCTGCCGCTAGCTAAATTAAAAATAGCTGCAAGGAGCGGTGCTCAAGCCGTCTAATCAGCCACCAGTCAATCGCCTGTCTGAAGAGCTGCTCATCAACGGCGGCAGCAGATAATCAGTGGTTAACCCAAAGTCACGTTGCTCCCAGGGCTCAGTGTGTGTCTGTCTGAGGGACCCCTCATTGCTATGCTCTAGGACAGGGCAGGGCTGGTGGGTGCATGCATGTGAGCATAGACTCAGACAGAGCCCCATGGTCTGAGGTTCCTGCCACATGCGTGTCGTGCTTACAGTGTGAGAGGTCTGACTGCCCTTTCAAGAACAGTGTGCAGGCTTGTGAGCCTGGGCAGGTTTGGCTCCTCAAACTGTAGCACAAGCCAGGCCAGAAGGCTCATATCTGAGCAAGTGGCATCTGGCAGCAACAAAAGCCCAGGCCCTGAGGTTGACATTGGCCAAGCACTGCCTTGTCTTTTTCTTAGGCAGACATAGAGCCATAGCCCTGCCTTGCCATGAATTAGGAGGTAACTTGTTCACCCACTTCTAGCAAGGCATTGCACATTGCATATGCAAAACCCCATATACCCACACACACTCTCATAGATAGTACATGCAGACACTCAGTCTTCACTTGCACACTGACCCCCCCACACACTTACAGCACCCCCATTCCCTATAAGCACATATGCATACCCTTCATGCACACATCATGCCATACACACACCCTAAACCCAGGAACACCCCATCCTCATTATGTGTGCACGTGCAGGCACACACCCCCGCCTCATAGGCAGCCCTCTGTCTGGTGCAGCCCAGGAGTCCAGTTACAGCAAGGGCCCTGGGGCCATGGAGAGCTCTGGGAATGGCCAGCCTCCTTCTATTACACTGAACCTAGGCTTGCTCTACTAATTGCCAGGGTTTGCAACCTGAGAGCGTGTCCCTAAAAAGCTAAACTTCAGGGCAGCAGGCAATGAGTGCTGTGGGCTGGGGGTAGGCTTTTTCAATAGCATGTAACAGAGACGGGCTACCACCTGCTGACATCCCCAGCCGCCATCTCCCATGGTGGCTCTGAGCAAAAACAGCTCTAAATGCAGTGCACCCACCTGGCGTGCGTGTGCACGCACATGCACACACACACACAGACACAGACACACACACGCACCTCTTCTCCCTTCCCCCGCTCCTGCTGACTGGGCTCCCCAGGAGGCAGCACTTGGATTCATTATCTAAATTCTGCACATTTCAATCTAATGAGCCCTTTGGAGAGAGCATGGGGCGGGACAGACAGTGCTGGGGGGATTCAAGGAGACGGTGCTTCTGCTGGAGAAGCAAAGGGATTATACTATTACACATGCACACATGCAAGTGCACACACCAACATTACCTGCCACACCATCCATCTGTAGACAAAATGCACATGCATAGAGCACAGCTGCACAATACAGCAGCATCCATGCACACTCAACACTGTTTGACAGATATACAGAGAAAACCTACCTGCAGGTAGCACACTTTAATACATGCATGCACATGATGGACAACCTATCATACACCCCCACCACCAAGCATGGAGCTCTACACAGTCTCCAGATATGAGAAGATACACATCATTGGCATGCTTACACATGATCACAGGTGAACATACCACCCTCTTGTCTACACAGCAGAGTCTGTGCCTTTGGCTAGGGACATACATTACACATAAACTGGTATAAGTGACTGGAAACCAGTTCAAATCTGTAACAGAACAGAAGTTCAGTACGCATAGACCACTTTCAAAATGGTGGAAACCAGTTTAAGATAAACTTGGATGGACGTAGTATCAGACTTGACTGATTTAGGTAAAATTGGTTTATTGAACTTCTGTCCCAGATCCCCTCTAGATTCAAGTTAAGTCACAGTCCCTCGGCATCCCAGGATGCTTTGCACCTCCCCCATAATCCCCCCCCCACCCTTGCATGGCAGGCACCTTAGCCTTGGCCCAAGCTAGGGAGGCCTGCTTTAGTGCCCCCTGGCTTCTGGTCTCGGCCACTGCAGGCATGTGGCTGCGTTTCCAGAATCAAAAAGTGAATCCTGTTCACTTGCCTTATTGGTTCCACCTATGCAGCTTCGACTAACCTGTGAAGATTGAATTAATTTAGCCTGAAACTTTTTGACTGTCTGTACTTAGCCTTTGACTTTTGAGCTAACCTTCAGGACCATGCTGTGTTCCTGTGCCCCTTTCATTACTGCCATGTTTGTCCCCTGGTGCCCTTCTTATGGTTGAGCCAGGACTGGGCAGGACATGGCCCCATTGAGGAGATTGATGTAGAGCACCAAGTACTCTCCGTGGAAAGCCTGACTGAATTGTGTCTTGGAGGGAGGCACTATGCAAGGTAGTGACAGTGTCTTTAAAGCCTGTCCCCACAGTGCAAGCCCCAAGAACAGCTTTGACTCAGCCAGTCTAGCCAGGCATGGTGGAAACTGATGGCAGCCTTTGGAAAGAACCCGTTGGCTACAAGCCCAGTATGTACAGCCTCAGGCAGGTCCTGCCTGTAGCGCATCAGGCCCAGAATCCCTCATGCTTACTGGGACAGAAGTCAGAGCAGCGGTAGGCCTAATGCACAGGGTGGCTGCAGAACAGTTTTGGAGCCTGCAGCTGGCCAGCCTAGCAGCAACCCGGTGGGCCCCCCAGCAGCTTTGCTTTTCTACCTTAATTCAGGCTCATAATTACAATAAGCACAAAAGAAAACCCAGCATAGAAGCCTCCAGCAAACCCACAGCAAATGCAGGAGTCTATGTTGGTCATGGGAAAGCCAGACTGAATAAGCTGCCCCCTTCCTCCAGGCTTGCAGCTACCTTCCAACTACCCTGACATCTATCCTGGCCCAGGGAGGTCTGAAATGTGCACAGATGGGTCTCTACTGAGCAACAGCTATTGTGCTAGTCAGAAGTGGGCTGAATAATCTCTAATGGAACAGCTAGGAGCTAAACTAAGCTGGGAACAGTGGCTTTGAAGCAAGGTTTCCTAATAGGGGTCAGGGCCTTTTGAGACCAGCTACAAGCTAGTGGGATTTCTCTCTGCTGGAGAGTGAGCTTGTCCTCTACCCATCACCACCTTGCACCTGGAACATAAGCTGGCCTGCAGCCCAGGATCCAGGGTTACTGTTCCCTTCCATGGCAAGGCCACCATGGCAGTGCATCTCACTGACTGAGACCTCTCTCCTTGGTGCAGCACTACAACCAGCCCCAGAGCGGCTCATCATTTAAAACGCAGCCACTCCTTGAGCTCTGCCTTCCCTGGTGATGGCCCAGCCCTGTTTGCAGGCCTCTCTGGAGCTACTCCTCCCTCGCTGCAGGTGTTGCAATTATTGCCCATGATGCTGTCCCCTGGGACTGATGTCATTTGGTACCAATTGCAAACCTTTCTGACTGTGACTCATGCCTCCTGCCTCAACCCCAACCGCTGTGGCTGGAAAGAGCCATCACCTGACCGAAGGGCTGGGTCACCGAGGTCTGGTCACAAAGCCAGGGCAAATGAATCCAGCAGCAGTTGGGCGTGATGATACCAGGAAGCTGTCCTGTGCGCCTCCCCCGTGCATGGCAGAGCGGAAAGGCTGGCTCACATCAAGACGCTGCGTGCTCTGCCAGCTGAGGGAACCTCATGGGGCAGCAGGTGAAGGCAGTTTCTGGAGAGCAGCAGGTAGTGGGTGGCTGCAGCTGAGGGTTCACATCTGCTAAGTTAGTGGGGTGGGGCCCACATCCCCCACGAAGCCACTACATGCCCCTCGGCCCTGAGGTCAAGTACGCTGCTCTGTCTGGTCTATTTTCAGAGCGGACATCAAGTGATTGCAGTTGGCTAAAATATATCTGCTGCTATGGCAACAGAAACACTCCCATTTCAGAACTTCTTAGCAACCAGCTGTTTGGCAGCCCAGTAACCAGGGTTGGTACAGTGTCTCTGGAATTGCTTGTCACCCCTAGATGGATTAGCTGGCCTCAGCATCCACCTGGGCTTGTGGATCTGCTGGCCCTAAGTGATAGGAGCTAAGGGGCAACCTCCCCAGCAACAGGGTGTTTTTGCCCTGCCCACACTGGAGCAGCACAGGCCCTGGCAGAGACAGAGACCTGGGTTGGATGGGCCCTGCTCTAGCCTGGCTTGGCAATTCCCAGTCCAATGTCCACAGTCACTGCCTTTTTGTGTATTATGATGAGAAGGAGGTGCTGTGATGCCTGGTGGGCAGTGCCCTCTCCCCATCCTCCTCCTGGGGACGTGACTGCTGCTTGGGTCCACAGAGGGAAACCAAGGGTCTGCCTTTCCATGCTTGGTGCCACTGCATCTTGCTGCTGCTGTCTCGGGTCACTGCACAGGCCTGGAGGCAGCAGCTCTCCAGAGAGCCCCAGATCAGCCTACTCTGCACAGAGACTTGGTCCCTGGCAGTCACTAATGGGAACACTGGGAATGGCACGGCAGATGTCCCAGAGCCATGGGAGTCTCCTGCTACATGGCAGGTGCCAAGTTGCACTCTGCAAGCTCCGGAGGAGGGAGAAGTGGAGGGGACTGAGCCGGAGGTGGGGGCGGGCGCTGTGGTTTGATTTGCGTCAGTCCGTTATCCTGTTGGTTTGAAAATAACTTGCATAGCTCGTGGTCAGGAGAGGGAGGAGGGAGCCGAGCCAAGCGTGAAGCAGACTCCCAGCTGCCAAGTCCACAGGGGTGGGGAGGATGGAGCATCTTGCCAGAGCCCAGCAGATGAGCCTGCTCCACTACTTGGTCAGTTCAGCAGCTCCTGCTCGTGGCCTGCACAGGAGTGGCCATGCTTGGTGGGTTTCCTGATCCCTATGAGGCTGCTGTAGCATAGCCTCATGCTCACATTTGCCTGACAGCAGTTGACATGGCAAGAGCACACTAGGAGAGCATCACTCAGTGGGCAACCCCTTCCCTTCCAGCCAGAAAGGCGCAGACAATGGAGACCTGCCTTGTTCCTGAGACCCATCCCAGAAGCCACAACAGCTATGACAGTGTTCATTTCCTGCCTGAGGGCCTGATCTGCAGCCCACTGGATCAATGGAAAATCTCCTCTTGACTCCTGTGGGCTTCAGATCAAGCCACATATGCACCAGTGGGGCTCATGTTGCACACTGGGTACATGCTGGCCTTTCTCTGCTACAGCCTGGATTAGCCAAAGGTCCAAAGCGCCTGAGCCTTCTGCCAGGAGACACTGTCCTCTGAGACCCCCCAATCTGGCCTGGCACAAGAGCAGTTGGACACATACAAAAAAGCAAGGGCTTAAGGAGACTGAGGGTGGGCGCTTGCTATAGAACCTGCAACAGCTAATCATCCTGGCATCTCCTTCCCGCTGTTGGATGCCAGATGAAACCTGGTTGGGGTGAGCAGAAGCCCCACTGCATGAGGATTCTTGTCTGGATGGGACAAAGGAAAAGTTTTAAGGGGCTCCTATCTCAGTTTCATTGATTGCGCTCTGCAGTTTAGCAGCTCCTTCTAGTCCAGGCTTTCTGCCCAGTAATGAGTTCAGCTGTCTCCCCAGGCTTTCCCAGGGTAGGAGCAAGGCACAAGTTGGGGAAAGGGACTTGTCTACATTTGCCCAGTGAGTCATCTTCCAAGCCACGAAAGGTGGCGAGACCCAATGTCTCCACCCTCCCTCAGCAGGACAGCAGGCTGGGTCTGGGCTAGAAGCAACTATCCCATCCAGTTTGGCAGGAGAAGCTGTCTGCAGCCTGTGGGTCCAAGCCAGTATGGTGTCCCTTGTGTTTTTCCAGGTGTGTGAGATGGAGGGTTATTTCCCCTGGGCATAGGCTACCTGTCACGTGCTGGCCACCCCGGGTCTGTGCAACACATGCAGGGTGGTTAGATACGTTAATGAGATCAGGCCAGGCTCCTGACTGACAAGAGTGCACACAGGTCCTTAATGCATGACAAGCAAAGAGAGGCACTGGATAGGCCTGGGCTGACACGTGGGGCTGCTTCCGAGCTGATGTGGGTGCCGTGCATGTCAGCTACCTGCGACAGAGGCTTCTGTGACTGACACAGTCCGTCACGCCTCTAATGGGCATTTGGTTTAATTATCAGGATGTCAGGCCAGTTTTGGATCAGGTGAGGCACTGACCAGAGAATAGTTGCCTCTGCTCAGCAGGGCCCTGGCTGCATGCAGATGCTGATGCATGGATCTGGGGTGGCTGCCTCTTGTTCCAGCAAATCTCCCACTCCTGCAAAGGTTCTGCCCTCCATCCCCGCTTCAGGGAAGTGCCCGGGGCATGGGGCACCCTGCTTGCATGGCTTCCAAGCTGTTTCAGCTGCAACTATTCCCCAAAATATGGTGCTGGGCAGGGTGGTCAGGAATGTAGGTCGAGGGCATTCAGTCCCAGCCTCTCACAAGAGGTGTAGTGGTGAAGCCGCGCCATGGAGGTGCTCAGTAAAGGGGTGATGCAGCAGTGTGACTGGGGGATACTCTGCAGGGGACGCCGCAGCAGCATTAGCTTGGGTTGGGTGGTGGTGGAGCTGTTGGGCATGGGTCACAGGGTGCTGCCACCCCCCTGGCCTGTCTCCGCACTGAAGGATCTGCTTTTCAGGCTTCTGTAGGAACACGGGGCCCAGGGAGCTCCCAGCTGCACTGCTGCGAGCTAAGATTATCACAGCAAGAGCAGCATTTCTAGGGAGTTAGAAAATTAATTAAGGATGAAAGGAGCAATGTATCAGTGAAGGACTGACTGGCTGGAGATAGCGGAGCTTCTGCCTGTCTTCTCTGCTGTCTGTATTCTTGCCAGCTGCTCCTGGCCATGGGTCTGGAGGCTTTCTGGGCAGCGCAGAGCAAAAAGGCCTGACTAACCAAGCAGGAACCTTGCCCTTTCCTCTGGGCTGTTGTGCTGCTCCCTTTCCCCAGGTCCTGTGGGCCAGCTCTAGGGGCTGCCCACAGCAGCTGGCTGCGTGCAGGGTATTGTTTTGCTCTGGAGCTGTCCTTGCCCGGGTGCTCTGTAGTTCAGATCTGGGAAAGCCTGTTGAAGGAGTAGGTGGCAGCCAAAGTGCACGCACTGTCCTCCCCTGCAACCCTGGATGCCAGGAGAGGGTTAACCCTCTGACTCCAGCTCTGCAGGGAGGAGGCAGGATAGGTGAGGTCCCATGTGTGCGCCAGGCAGTTCAGAGCACTTCCCTAGCCCAAACAGCAGGACATGGCATCTGCTGGTCGCTCCCTTTTCTCCATATTTCCTGACCCATGCTCCTCTCTTCATCTCCACTTGGATCCTACCACCTCTTACAGAGCCCCGGGGTCAAGCCCCTTTAGCCTTTTGATAGCACCTCCTATCAGCCGAGCAGCGGGGCCAGGGAGAGACAGTAATAGCCTTAGCGCCTACCAGGGTGGGGCAGTTAGTATTATCCCTGCTGTATACAGATGGAAACTGAGGTGCAGCACGACAAGGGTCTGGGCCTAGGTCAAGAGTGGGTTAGCAGCAGAGTCAGACATAGATCCCAGAAGACCTTTGCCCCAGGCTACACGGCAGCAGGAGCTGCCTGGTGGACAAACAGTCCCTCCCCTACCATAGTCCTCACCAGACACCAGATGCTTCTTTTCCTAAAGCCCCTGCAGGGTTACGTAGCATGCTCAGGGGCAGGGCTGGGGAAGGGGGCACAGCTAGATGGGGCAGCACCCCATGCTTCAAGGGGCCTGCCTTGCTCTACCCAGGTCCAGCACCAGGCTGGCTCTGCATGGCTCCTTGCCCCTCCACTGCTCAGCAGAGCTGGCGTGATACCGCCTAACAAGCCAATCTCTTCCCAGCCTGAATTGTGTCCATGGGGACTCAGGGGCAGTTTGCTGCCGGGCTTGCCTATGGGGTCTAGGCTTGGAGCCTGATGATGTGTGAATGCCACGGGCATTCCCTGAACCCTCCCTTACTTCAGACCCTTCCTGCCTGACAGCAGCTGCTCCAGCAGGTTGGTTCCAAGTATTCCCCACTTCTGGGCTCAGGGTCCCAGCCACTTGGCAAAGCTAGATGAGGAGCCAGGGAGGAGGGTTGGGGGTGATGATGAGATTCTCCCACACCCTTGAAATGCTTCTTGCATCAGACTCTATCTCTATGTGGCTGAGCTGTACCTGGCATAACAGGGCCTGATGTTGTGCTTGAGACCTGCAAAGTTTTTCTTCCACATGACAAGCACTAACACGATCTTACTTGATACCTTACCTGGGAAGAGGGCAACGGGCAGATTGAACAAGTGCCTAAATGGGAAGGGGCATTTTCCTACTGTGATGTTGGGCCCAGGCTGAAGCTTGGGTTCTCGCCCTGCTCTGGGTGGTGGATTCCTGCTCTGACTTGCCAGACTGGGACAGCTGTCCCCACCTGCTTTACAGGGTGCAGCTATATCTGGAGATTGAAGTTGCTTTCCGTCCCACTGGGCCTCTGCTGAATGCCAGGGTTTCATGTGACCCCTAAAGGGGAAGGACTGGGGCTGTATGGCCCTTGGGGTCAGCAATGAATGGTCCTCATCTGTGCTCAGGGCGTAGTGCTTGCTTTGGCTATAAGGCAGTGCCCAGGCTCTCTTGGTTTATTCAATGAGTATGGGGCAGGCCACGCCCAGGGAGAAGGGAACAGTGTTGGGTGCTCAGCTAGACTCAGCAATCTTTAGGACCAGCCCAGGCTGAGCTGTGGGCATTACACTGAGCCCAGCTGAAGCTCAGCTAATTCTATTGAAGCTTTTTTCAAGCCCTGAACTCAAAGCAGGAATAAGGAGAGGATGGTCTGAGCCCTCATAGACAACCCCTCACAGTGTTGCAGGGATGTAGTGGGAACCGGTGGCCTGGCCACGTTCTGCCCACATTCAATTCCCTGGAAGTTACTACTAGGGATAGGACCTGTCTTCATTCCCTTTTCTGAACTGTGCTATACAGTTGCTATGTACTGTTGAGCAATGGTATTTCTTTACCCAGAGAAAGCTGCATTTTAGTGGTTATCTATCTGCAGCATCTCTCTTCTCTCAGTCTACTTGTTGCCATCTGTGCTTCCCTTGAGCTCTAGGCGTGTTTCACACCTTGGCAAGGCTGTCAAAGGCACCGTAGAAATAGGAAACACCATCATTAGCAGTGCTAGAACTCTGTACAGCACCTAGCGCAGCGGGGCACTTGTTTCAGTGGAACCTCTAGGCATTACTGTAATGCATATAATGCTAATAACCAATTGTGTCTCCCATTTCCCTTCTCCTTTCACCTTGGGAGGAGGGGCATAACTGCATCTAAGCCAGTGGCTTATGCTGAGAGTGCCATGGGGATGATGCCCAGAGGCCATCATGATGGGCATGTTGGAGATGGGCAGCTATAACTAATATCCTGCCCCCCAAGCTTGCTTGGAGATGTTGCCAGTGAGTGCTGGGGGGATGTGTGAGGGAGGGTTGGTACGTACTGCTTCTTAGGTGTGGGGTGGGGATGTGGCTATGTTAGTTAGTACCTTGGCTAGGGGAGAGCCAAATTCCCGCAGGGTCAAGAGCAACAGCTCTGTCCTCCGATATCAGTAGCCCAGCATCGTGCTGCTTGGCTGGGTATCATCTGACTCTCCTCTGGCCTGGCTGGCTCTCCCCGAGGCAGGGCACCATGCTGGCTCCTTGGTTGTGGCTCAGGCAGTTGGAATATTTCCTCCAACACCTACAATCTTTGTGTGTGAAAAGTAAATAAACAGCAATTAACCCCCGGAGCCACGCGCATTATTATCCCGTCAGCGAGTGCCCGGCTGTGCTCTCCGATGACGAGTCTCATTAGTGGACTGTCACTGCTTCCTCTTGTTAACTGGTATAAGTGTACAAGCGGCTTAGCTGGGGAAGGGGCTCATTAGCTGGCACGACCAGCAGCTGGGCCTGATGTGCAGAGCCTGGTAGGTCCCACATGAGCAGCCAGGCCACTTGGATGGCTGCTATCTGAAAGAGGAATCGACCCAGGAGGATCAGGGCTTTCTGCGACATAAGAGGCCCCTCTCTGAGCACGTCCAGGGCTCCCTGTGCCAAGATAAATAACAGAGCTCTTGGAACGCTGCAGCAGGCGCTGAATCCCATGCACTCACCCCGCTGCTACTCACTTGGCAGACGGCAGGGAGCCCTGGAGGCAGCGTGCGCCTCTGACCTGGGGGTCTAGCCGGAGGTGCCCTCCACAAATGCTGTGAACTGGCAGAGATTCCCGGGCCTGGCCCGAAGCTCTCAACAGGAATCAACCTCTGTAGATAAGGGAGCTGTGAGGGGCATTGCGAGCCAAGAGCAGCCTAGATGGCTGAGGTCTGTGACGGGACAAACCAGGCCAGCCCGCGGCATTGAGCCCTGCAGCTTTGAGCCCTACCATGCCAGCACCTGCCTAGCTCCCCACCCTGCCCTGAGCCCAATCCTTGACCTCTCCTCTATGGAGGAACTCAAAACATTGGCTACGCAAAAAGAAGCCAATGGCAAGGTCGACAACTAAGGCCGGATAATGTTTGCAAGGACTGGAGTCTTGACACTCTCTCCATGACAACTCGCTCCCACGGGGCTGCCCCAGAGCACTCACCTGTGCTTCCCCGGCTGGAGAGAAGTCTGACTTCAGACCACAAGACAGCTCTGTAATGAGGCCTCAGGCTGGCCATGATGGGGGCTCCCTCCAGTGGCTGGACTCCCTTGAAGGATAGCAGCTTGCTAAGGCTCTGGGGCAGAGGAGTTTCTCCTCCAGTCACAGTGGTTGGTGCTGGTGCTGTGGATCCTGGTGGATCCTGGTTCTAGCCGTGCTCTTCACCTGTGGGGCATGGCAGTGTTCAGGGTAGATAAAAACCCATTTGTCCCCCTACATGTGATCGTGAAAGGCAGGGACACAGCCTATAGAACAGCAAGGGGATGCAGTTACATTTGTGGCATGCTTTGCAGAAAAGGTTAAAGCTACACTTGGTCTCTGGGGCACAGACATGCCTAGAGTCACCTCCTTCTCCTCCACTTCTTAGAGGCCCATGGGGTGTGGGGCAGGAGGGAGAGAGGAACAGCTCTGAGCAGGCCCTGGGCCAAAGGCAGGTCCATTATCCAGCAGCTGCCTCCTTGGCAGCCTTTGGTGGTCAAGGCATTGTTCTTCAGTTTGTAGTGAATTTAGTGCAAGGGGAAGGTATTAGGTGGATAGCCTTAGAGGGCAAAGCCCTTCTTTATCCACAGCATGGACACTACAACAGAGCAAGCTTGTCTCCCCACACTGTGGGCTCTAACCACTTGGCTGAACTGGAATAAACCAAGCTGCATAGTCTCACGCTATAAGACAGGTGTTACAGACCTAGAACATGGCAAAGCTTTCTGCCTTGCCCTCATCCTTTGTGAAATGTATACCCCAGAACTAGGTGCAACATCCAGTAATGGTTTCCTGAGCATTGTGCAAGGAGGGGTTGCCACCTTCCACAACTACACACATTTTCTTTGTTTGTATACCCAGGGATCAGGTTCACCCTCATAACTACAGCACTGCAGTGGGAACTTGTGGTGGGTCACTTCTCTATTTTGACCCCTAAGTCCAGTTCAGAGAGTGACCCTGTTCCTTGTCCGTAGCTGTGCAGCCTTGTGCTTGGCTGGGTTGAATCACATGCTGGTCCAGGGAGGCCATCCTGACCAGGCCATATATATTACTCTGTAGAAACAATGGTCCCCATTCGTGCTTGGCTGGGTATCTGCAAACCTCACCAGCAATGAACTGACCTCCTCTGTCTGACACCAATCGGGTTTGGGACCCACCAGCTACTTTCAAGCAGGGAAATGGGCAGTGTGTAGGTGGGAGTGCAGTGTGGTCACTACTACCCGAGGTGGGTTTGAATTAGCAAAGCTGAACCCTAACAGCTGAGCAAACAGGAGCCAACAGCTTTTCTTCTTCTTTTTTTTTTTTGCAAAAAGAAAGGAAGAAAGAAAAAATATATACGTATACACACACACACATATACAGAAAGAAAAAAAATATATGCGTGTGTGTGTGTGTGTGTGTGTGTGTGTGTGTGTATATAAAACTGTACCACTGCCAACCTGTCTTGTGACAGCTGTGGTTTGCCTGACAATCCAAAACACACCTTTACAGTTACACCATTGTCATTCCTGTTACAAAATTGCACTGTGCACCCATGTTCCTATGCACCCACTTGCCTATCACCGTCACCTTTAACTATTACAATTATGCAGAGCACCTGCTCAATGATCTCCCTCTCCCCCCCAACCCTGCCAACTCCCCCAGCTATTTCCCAGTCATCCTCTCTGAGCCGGCGAGTGCTTGGCTGGTGAGCACACCACCTAGGGAAGATATGCGGGACCACTTTTCTGGAGGGTCCTGCCCAGCTCGTGGGTGGGCCCAGAAACCAGTGGTGTGCAGGTAAACCAGGCATCCATTCCACTGTGCTTGCCCTGAGCTGTGTGTGCAGGAGAGGCCACTTTCTCCAATGCCCACTGTATAGCAGGGCAGACCCTGCACGCACACATATCTGCTGCTGTAGCCTACACTTTCCTGCCTGAGAAAACTGACCCCCTCCAGGCCTGAGCACAAGGAAGGAGAGCAGGGGGCTCATTTGTCTAAATCAGCAGCTGCCTCATACCAGTTCATCTCAGGACAAACACGTGACAGAGAGCAGGGAGCCCTGCTGTGTGCAGCCCGGCTCTCAGCTCTCAACCAGGAAGCTGCTTGTTTGGCTTCTCAGGGCAGGGAGACAGGAATGAGCGGAGGAGGAATGGGGGAGGCCTCTGCAGCAGGGTGGGACCTGCCTTCCCCCTCATTCCTGCTTGGAGGCTCAGGCTCTGCCTCCTCAGCCCCCTTCCTCCCCCCATTATGTCTAGCGGCTGCCAGAATAGGGGCTGGTTCACTTTGCTCTGGCACTTCAGGGAGCTTAGATCTATATTAGGATTGTGCGGTCTGGACCGTGCCTCCTGTCACTGGTGCTTTTCATTCTGAAGTGCAAGAGGAGATGGGCACGGTATCCCATCCAGCCTGGCTCTGACAGCTGGGAATGGCTGAGTCCCCAAACCTTGGGCTGCTGAAGCCTGTCTGTGATGGAGCAGGCAGGGCATCAGGAGGTAGGCATGACTGGGGAGGTCACTGGTTCTGACCCCATCACCATTTCACTAGCAATTGCGATGGCCTGTGGATGCAGCTCCATGTGATGAACAGGCAATAGGAGCTGCTCTGGGGGGCATGCCTGAGCCCCCCAGAGCAGCTGCAGGCTCTGGGGAAAATTTTCATTACCCGCTGTGTGCCTAGTCTCACTGGCTTGTCTGACTTGAGTTGATCCCAGTGCTTGGTGTGGCTGTAGAGACAGGGCTGAGTTGAGCGGCCCTGAAATGAAGTTTGAGATCAAGTAACTTAATAAGTGTCCAGACCCACAGATCTTCTTGACTTGGAAGGAGAAAATAGGAGCTCAGCACCATTGCCAGGCAGCTCCTGTGTTAACTGACCAGTGCACGGGCTGATGGAGGAAGGGAGTGCGGGAGGGGTGGACAAACAATGCAGCAGGATAACATTAGATGCCAACCATTCTGCTCTGACATTTTCACCCCAACTGCGTCCCTAGCTGTCTGGCCCTGCCTCCTCTGCATGTTGTCCCTGTCCAGGATGCCAGCCCAAGCTGCCAGGCAGGACCTCAGCAGACAGTGTCTGTCCGGTCAAAAGGACACTGAGCAAATGTACCCAGCACAGCGCCTTCCAGATGCAAATTAATAGTCAAGTCACTCATCAAAACAATGGGGTCCGGCTAATCCTTTTACAATGGGACTAATTGCTAATCAGACCGATTTCACACTGGCTGTTTCCCTTGACAATGAGGCTCCTTGGAGAACGGCTCCTGGGGGGATGGGAGCTGTCTCCCTGGCGGCGTGTCTTCTGATGCTGGGACTGCCTGTGCACCCAGCGCACAGCTGCCTTTCCAGTCTGGGAGTATTTCCTTCAGCCTGTGCAGGATCTGTGGAGCAGAGCTCACGGTGAGGTTGGTTGTGGGGGGAGGTTCTGCTGTGCTGAGAAACCCCTCCATTCCCACACCCACAGTAATGTGTTCCCTGCTTGCCATCTGCCTGTTATGGCCCCATCTATGCAGGCTCTGAGGGCAGCTGGCTTTCCTGGCTCCTTCGCCTCGTTCTGACTTGTGTCTGCTCTGCTGACAACCAGGGACTCTCCTAGTCAAGTCCAGAGTTCTCCCAGGGACCCAGCATGTACATGCACACAGCTGCTGTGTCTGATCACACAATGGCAGCTCCTGCTCCACTGCAGACCCACTGCGTAGGGGGAGCAAGGCAGCTGGTGAACAGCACCTGGCAGCAGAATAGCTTGTTTAGGACAGGAAGTACAGAACTACACCATGTCCCACAGAAGCTGCAGGGAACGAGCTTGGGGAAGGCACTCTTTTCATTCAGAATATAAGGATTAGCCCCCAGCTTCTGCAAACATTGTCCCATGGTCTGCAGGGGTTACCTGGGTGAGCAATGTTGCTCCATTTTGCATCTGAAATGCGGTGCCTCCCTCACACATTGTTGGGGTTCATCTGGGTGCTGACAGAGAGAAAAGCACCCCTACTAGATCCCCAGCACTATTTTCAGCCACAGAAAGGCTTGCCTTCTGCTTTGCCACCTGTGCAGAGCTGGTACTCTTGCTGAGTTGCCCAGCCAAAGGCTACAGGCTGCTTTTGGAGCTCTAGTTACTGGCTCTTGACTTTGTTTTGGCTCCATGCTGAAAAGCCAGCTGCACTGATCCTGCAGTGTCCTCCCAGCAATGCAAGTAGTGCAGGGTTGAGCCCTCTGAGCTGGGTTTCTGGGTCGGCTGAGTTGCACATCATGATTTTGCTTCTGTGCTCTTGGGCAGTGGTGGGGCCTTGCATGGCAAAAGCTTTGAAGGTCTGGCCTTGGAGTGCCTCCTTTGTCATGGCCACTTTATGCACATCTGTCCCCACAGGAACCCCATGCAGGCTGCCATTCAGGCCTTGGGAAGATAGCCATGCTATACCATCCAACATCTGGAGCTTGGCAGTCATTAAAGGGGGAGAAGAGTATTATTGGAAAAGGATGGTGGTAGTGGGAAAGGCTGCTGGGGTAACTGGAGCTGTCTGGGAGGGGAGCTGTTGTATTTTATCACTTGGATGTGGCTTGTGTTTGCGACACCTGCAGCACCAGCAGGTCTTTGCTGTGTAAAAGGTAGCACGGGGTAAAGGATGGCTCACAGGAGCTACTCATCCCTCATCCCACTTTCACCACAGAGCTGCTACATGGCCTTGAGCAAGAAACTTCCTCTCTGGGAGACTGTGGGGTGTTAGCCCCCTTGCCGAGGGCTGGGATTGTGAATTAGCTGGAGTGCATGAAGAGGTTTGCAGGTGCGAAGGGCTCAGTAAGTGCCAAGCTCTGGGCAACTCAGCACGAGATCTGCACACCCCTCACACATGCAGCCCAGTAAGTGCCCTCAGCCCTGACATACAATGATGCACTTGTACACACATTAATCTTATACCCTCCCCCCCCAAGGGCTTAGATCAATGCTGGGGTCAGATGGACAAATAGTGCCTTGGCTGAGGCAGTATCTTGACCATCTCTTGTCTCTGTTCCCCCACCTCCTGAGTGCCCAGCTGCAGTGAATGAATATGAGGTTAACCACAGCCACTGGCTCTTAAGCTTCCTCTGATCAACGGAGGCTCATGTGGTTGTGGGTAGATATATGTTGATGGGGCTGCAGGTGCTGTGCTGCCCCCCTGCCCTGCTGTACCCAGGCTGTCTCAGAAGTCCCAGATAATTCAGACAGACATGTCTCCATGCTGAAATATTCATGTGCATGTAAATGTACTCCTTTCCTGCAGCCAGGACTTGGTGTCTTTGACTCCAGGCCCAGAACCCATGAAGTCGAGGGCAGTGAAGTGAGGGCAAAGATGTGCCTGTGCCCTATGCCCTTCCCTAGAACAGTCAGGGTGAAGATGACTTGTCAGGCCCAAGGCTAGTGGGACTCGGGATCCTTTGTGTTTTATAGCAGAAATCCCCTTTGGAAGCAAGGGAGCAGTGGTGAATGGCTGGGCCAGCAGCCTGGAGAGGCTTAGCCATGGCACCAGCCCTGCAAGCTCCATACATGCTGTGCCTCACTCAGACCAGGGCCAGAGGATTCCTATATTCAGGCTTCATCTCTGCACAGCTCATCTGGGGCAGCCCAGTGAGAGGGCTGGTGGGGCCATCTGATGGTTTCTGGGATGGGGAGATGGGCTCATTCAGAACCGGACTGAGATTGCCCGGTGTGTTTCAAACAAGCCGGTGAATGACTGGGGCCCTGACAGAAGGAAACAGCCTACCTACACTGTTGAGCCAGCCAGAGGTCTGCAGAGGAGCTCAGCCAGACCAGTGCCTGGATGAATGGATGGACAGATAGACAGATGGGTGTCAAACAAACTACAGTCTCTGCAACCTCCCCTCTGCCCCACAGCACCATTGACTCCCCAGAGAGCAGACCTGCCTCTTTCTGCTCCAGGTTGATGGGTGAGTGTGGTGCCTGCTCCCAGTGGGCTCAGAGTGAGCCCAGGGCACACTCCAGAGCTGGCTTTGAGGCACAGTGGGGAGAAGCATCTGGGCTCCTGTTACTGCACTCATTTGCAGGAGGTGATAACATGTGACTGGTCAGGAATGACCTGGCCAGTCCCTTTGGCACTGTCCTACCAGCAGTAAAATTCTCGTGGGCAATAGAGCAAAGGGCAAGGTGCCCAGTTTGTTATGGAACCACTTCCCTGTTGTCCTATGCCCAGAGTACAGCCCCCCTGGCACACACTGCCCCCATCCCCTGGCTCTGGCCAGGTGACCTGGGACCAAACCCTGAGGAAGAGGTTGTACTGCCAAGGTGGGGTGGTTCTGTCCTTGATCCTGCAAGCTGAGGTCGCTGGCCATGGGTGGCTATAGTGCAAATGGGATTTGACTGGCACCACAGCATAGGCTAACAAAGATGCGGCAGGCTGGCTAAATGAGGGACCTTGGCATGCAGTTCCAGCAGTTTTGGGGTGGGCTGTGCCAAGCAAGCGCTTGGAGGCAGGCAGGCAGGACTGCCTCGGTATCATAAGGATTTCACTGGGCTTTGGGGTCTTGTACCCTGGAGAGGTTACAGCTATGACCATCCAGATACCAAGCTGTGTCCAGAGCAGCTGAATGGGAGGGGAACCTCACAGCAGCCATCACCTAGGGCTTTCAGCTCTGAGAGCCAAGGTCAGGACCCAGGAGAGGCCTCTTTTTCAGTCCTGTGTTTGGGGGGGCTGGTTGGAGCTGCTTGCAAAAGAAGAGGACTGCCGCTTCAAGGCACTGGCTCTGGGGCTGAGCATCTGACCCCAAGGCTGCTGCTGCAGGCGTGAAGCAGGAAGCAAACTGCCTTATTTCACTCTGCTAATTAAGCTCCCCATTCCCGCCTCCACACACGCTCTCCCTGCCTGGCCCCTCTGCCCTGCTACCAGTGCCTACACGGACGCAGCAAGCAAAGCGCATCAGGGTGCTAATGAAGCAGAGTGCTGGACACTGGCGGCTCTGACTCCCCAGCTCGCCTCAGCCAGGGCTCGGTGAGAATTAATTACTGCTGGTCTTTGCTCTTAATGAACCTTCTCTGAAGCAAGAAGCATCAGCCTCCCTGCCTGCAATGGCCGATGAGCTACAGTCTCTCTCCACCTCCGTGCAGCCTGGTTCCACTGCTTCAAAAAAGGGAGTCTGCAGCATCCAGCCCCACACTCATCCCCACACGCATGCTGGCCCAGCTGCAGAACCCCAGGCCAGCCCCGTTACCAAGTCCAGCGTGGCTTTGGGAGCCAAGTTCTCAGAAGGGAGTGATTTCCAACTTGTTGGAATTGCCTAAAAAAGGAGAAAGGCAGCGGGTTGGAAATGCTCAGCAGAAGTGGGCAGCTGGGACGGTATTTGACACTACAGCTCAGTCATTAATACTGCAGGGGAATCTCAGTGCAGGAACGTTTCCATCTGGCCTTAGTGTTACCTCTCCGTGACTGCTCTGGCTAAGTTCCCTTCTTGGCTGGCAGCCTAGCCCCCCAGCATGAGCCAGGCATTCCCTCCCCCCTGTTTCCCCCCACAGTGATGCTTCTGCCCAGCTTTCCCATCCTTTCCAGTGCCAGACCCTTGGGGAAGACAAATTCCCTTTGCCTTGTGTGTGCCCTGGAGCACTGGCCTTACTTAACCTTTTTTAGAGCTGGGAGGCTATCACAGTGGTTTGCAGAGGAGCTTGAGTACACTGAGTCATGAGGCTAGAACAGCATTGTTCACCCATCTACAGCCCCAGGCCTTCATACCCATGACACAGGGAGTGGTGGAGACCTGCAGGGTAAGTAGGTATCTCCCAGTGCAGGCTGCATAGTCCCAGGACCCTTTTCTGAATCAGTCCCTGGCACAAGGGGTGGGACAGCCCTGCTCAGCCTGTTGCATCTAGGGAATGAAGCTGTGCCTTGAGCTGCTCCCAAGGATCGTGGTTGGAGCCAATACCTAGCACCTCGCAGGGCTACATGGCCAGCCTGGAGCTAGATAATCACAGTCTGACATGCCAGGATGGAGGCTGCCAAGCAGCTTTGCCCACAGGCTCTGGCTACAGCTGCTGGGGCCCAGCCTGTGCTGGCCAGGGCACTCTCACCAGTGCCAGGCCATTCCCAGCGCCTGGATGCCAACGGAGCTTGCACACTGGTTTAAGGTACTAGAGTTTGCCTGGGGCAAGTGTCCCTTGGTTAAAGCAGTAACTGCCTGGAAACCACCTGGCTTCGCCCATGTCCCTTTCTCTGTCCCCTTCACCATGGTATAGCTGCTGGAAGGTAACTGTGGCTTGTGCCTTGCAGAGGTTGGCAGTAGGGGTGGCTGTGGCATGGTGCTCTCTGGGAGAGGGGAGGGGATATTTCAGTCCATTCTGCCAGGATGAAGCTGTAGGTCATAGGCTGGGGAAAGCGTGCCCAGAAGGAAGGTTCTTCAGTGTCAGAGATTCCCTTGTGATGCTGGAGGGAGTGTTCAAGTATGGAAAGTCCCTTGAAAAGCCAAAGAGCAGTGCTGGGTAGAAGGTCTTCAGGGGCACATATATCCCCTGCAAAGGCCCCAGCCCAGCACCCCTCTCTTGGGCAGTTCTGCAGTGGTGCATAATGTAAGTGCTTCCAGCTCTCTGCATTGCCAGCTTGATGCCCTGGCACTACAGCTGTCACTGCAGCTGACCAGCTGGCTAGAACAAGCAACAGAGGAGTCCAGCTGGCCAGATCTAGCCAGGAAGGGGGGTGGAGGGACAGTGAGCAGGCAGAATGGAGTTGCCACAGCTAATCCATCATGGGAACATCTTTGGGGATTAGCACCTTGAAATGTCTGTCTGGGTGGCTTGGAGGCCAAAGCACAGGAGCCCTGGCAAAGGGGCATGGGTTTTGTGTGTGTCTGGCCTGGTGGGCACTGCGGAGACTGAGAGGGGCAGCTGCTCTGGGGAGGGAGCTAGGCCAGCAGGCAGGGACAAACATGCACTCCTGCAGAGCTCAGCAAACAGTGCAAGGCACTGCCATGGCACAGCACAGCACCTGCCAAGCCTTCAGTGGCAGAGCAATGGGACAGCCCACAGGGATCCCACACATCCTCCATTGCCTCTCCTGGAGGAGGCCCTGATGCCTTACAGCATGGCTCTGCAACCACCACCCAGCTGCTCTCCTGTCCCCTGCCCTAGCATGCCTCGGTCCTGACACAACACTTCAGCCTGGGTGGGTGGGAGTACAGATCATAGAGCTTGCAGTCCTGTTCAAGGATGCTGGGCTGGATCTAGCTGAGAGCGGGAGTGGTTGCCACGTCTTGTCACCGGAGAGCTATCTGGCATCTACATAGTGTCACTCTTCTTGGACAAGCCTCTGCATAGCTACTGCCCCCACCCCACTAGCACCAGGACCACTGGTCCTACTCCCCCTCTGAGACTGGCAGATCAGTATTTCTGGGCTCACTTAGTGGCCCTTGCTGGGGCTTTATGCCCTGGTATTGCCTAGGCTACAGCAGGTTTCTGCGTGAGACATTGATACCCCTGGACTGGGTGATTATTACCCACGCAGTTCCTGCCTGGTGATCTGAGGATGTCCTGCCCCTAGGCTCCTACAACCTAATCAGTGGGGGATATGCAGCTGTCTGCAGTATCTCCACCCTTCTGTAGGAGCTGTACCCTCACCAGAGGTCTGTGCAGACTCTGTACACCATTCCTTATGGCACCTGAGAGCCCCAAGGCAGCTGGGGCTGTGGCACTGGAACCAGTATAGATTAGACTGTCCCAAGCAAGGTCAAGCAAATGACGGAGGCTACTGGCAGTCTATCTCTGCTGAGACTCCCAGGGCTAGTTTCAGTGGCAGAGAAGGCTCAGGGCTGGTGATGGCAGCAGAGCTGCTTGCACATGGTCCCTCTTAGGGACAAGGCTTCAGATCTGAATGGCGCTCTGCCTCCCCTTCTTCCTCAGATACCACGGCATCTCACTCTGCACTGGATATCCACTGTGGCTGTAGTGTGAAGAGTGGCCAGTCCTGCGTTTGTGTGCATGGCTCGCCAAGCCTTCTCTGTTTGGCTGCCTTTCTGGATGACTAAAGTGCCCCAGGAGGCATTGGCAGCAAGAAGCCTGAGCTTTCAACAGCAGCACAAAAATCACCTGCAGAGCCGAATAGATGTGACAGGAGCAGGGGCCAGGCAGGAGGCTGCAGCTGCCCCTGGGCACGTCTCAGGCACTGTGGCAGGGTATTCATCCATCCTGGCATGGATACAGGTGCCTGTGAGCCCTGCTGGGAAGGGGCGGTTATTGCATAGCCAGGGTGCTGGGGGAGGTGGTGTCTGTCACATTTAGAACTGGACTGAAGCCCAGGTCCTTGGTGGCTGGCAGTGCCTGTGGCTCTGAGTATGCCTTGGTCCAGAGTGCATGACAGGCATCAGAAGTGCTTAGTAACCGAGGTCACTGGAAGGGGGAATGCCTGTGTGCAGCAGCTGGGGGCTGGGGGGTGGGGGGACAGGGCTAGGGAGAATGGGCATGAAGTGGCATTCTGCCCAGCAGTTCTCTTTCTGTGAGCAATAGGCAGCACCTTTGCCTCCCCTTAGTGCCATCTAGTGCCTGCTCCCACCCTGCCCCTCGCCTTTCTGGTGCTCCACCCATCTGTAAGCAGCTTCACACCTGGCTCTTGGCAGAAGGAGTGTGGGTACCCCCTCTCCCTAATGGGGTCATCACCCCAAGGCAACTCTGAGTCCCAGCTGTGGCATGGGGAACCTGCCCCCCCGCTGTCCTCAGTCAAGCTCAGGATGTCCACCAGTGAGTGCATGCTGAAGTCTCTGCAGCCTTTCCTCTACCAGGTTTCAGCATGAAACAGCCAGTCCCTGCTGTCGCCACTACAAAAGGCCAACTACAGGACCTACCCTCAGGCCCTGTATCACTGACTTCCAGAGCAGCTGGCTCCCCTCTGCACCCTGGGTTCTGCCTGCCTTTGCTTACACATGCATGTCCTGCGATGGACTATCAAGTGTCCCCCATGGCTTTGTGTGGGAGATCAAAACTAGAGCTGGCGTGGGGAGGCCAGCCGCAGGGGGTGATGCGTGCAGGGCAGGTGTAGCAAGGAAGGAGGGGCAAGGGTACAGAAAAGGGGGGTCTCAAGAGTGTAGGGCAGAGTGGGAGAAGTGGAGAGCCCTGGACTCGGATTAAGAGCTAGGGAGCAGCTGGTGCAATGTGGAGACAGGGACACAGTCACTGTTCCTCTGGGTTTTATGGACTGGGCTGGGGAGTGCATCCAAGGGGCTGCTTGTGCCTTGGTTGCCTCCCTGCTGCAGCTGGCAGCCATCCCTGCCTAGGGATGATGACAAGCCTTTCTGTGTACAGCCAGCAGATCGGAGGGGGCAGAGGGCCAGTGCTGGCTCCTCATCAGCCCCCTTGCAGTGCCAGGTGCTGCCTCCATGGGCAAATAACCTCACACTGCCACAGCCCAGAACTGCCTGGACTCCAAAGCCCCCCTGTTGGGAAGGGGACAGCAAAGCCACCCCTCCGCCCCCCTCCCGACCCAACCTGGCAGGGATGGGACTGAGTCCTCACCCTGCTCTGAGCTGAGGGCAGCCCAGGAAGGGGTTAATGGCCAGCCTGTACCTGCAGTTGCATTTTAAAGATGTGAAATTAAAGCCCGTAATTTATTCTCCCCACACACGAAGGAGCAATTAGTTCTAAACACGGCTTAATCAGTCAGCGCGAGATTGATTTCTGTAGACTTGGATTTGGTGGCTGCTGGCGAGGAGCCAGGCTGGGAGCAATCTCCAAATAAATGAAGTGCAGAGAAGTAAGCCATTACATAATATGATATATGAGGCCTGTAACTCACTCGCCTCTTCATTAGTATTCCACTGTATGCTGGCAAAGGCACCAAACTTTCTCCCCGGCACCTCAGCAACTTCTTCCCTGTCCACTTTTTGCCTCCTCTAGTGGGGCTAAACCTTTACCTTTTCACCTGATGCCCCCCTCACCACAGCCCCCTCAGCTAAGACTGGCACCCTGCTGTTGTGACTCCTAGCCCCAGCTACAGGTCCCTTGGCAAGTCACTTGAAGCTCCAGCCATGGCTTCCCAACATGAAGAATTAGGAGTATCTTACCCCACTCCTGGGCCTTGCCCTTGGCTCTCACCTTTTTGGGGGGGCTCCAGACCTTATGACAGGGAAGCATTGCTGACAGCCAGAGAAACTGAGGCACAGAGCATGAAAGCAACTTTCCCAGGATCATTCGGCAAGTCAGTTCTGCAGCCACGGGCATCCCCACCCCTGCTACTTGCGCTCGTCCGCCAGCCTCTTCTGCTCTGCAGGATCTCTGAAGGGGCACCCAAGGCTGGGAGGGGGCAGAGGACACTTCTGAGGGGGCAGAGCACAGTGGTCGTAGGTCCTGGTGCACGGGGGCGTGAGGAAGAGCACTCGCCCCTTTGCTGCCAGGTAGCCGGGGTTTCTCAGCATCGTCACAAGTGACACTTGCTATTGTCAGCGGGGCTAATCTGCTGCGTGGAGCCCCACTGGGAATTCCATGGGAAAATTCCCCCGACTCCGAGGGATAATCCACAGGTCACAGACTCCTGTTCACCACGTCTCTCGTTTGTCTTGGATCGAATTCCTGCTGTTTCGCTCGGCATTAGCATCAAAGCAGTGGTACGAGTCGGTGGGCGCGGCTTCCTCCTGTCGCTCCATTTGCAACATTGAAACTTGCTTTCTCTGGTGTCAAAAATCTCTCAGATGGCAGCGGGTGCCGACAGTGTGCAGCTGGGACAGGCTTTGTCGCATATTCCTGGGTGGGTTGGGAGGATGTGCATTTTCTCCCTGGGGGTCTGGTGCTGAACCGGCCCGACTTCTGTGTGAAGCCGCAATTGTGAGGTACTCAGGGATCTGAAGTGGCTCTTGTTTGTAAGCAGGGACTTTCCACGTAACCACCCT
>NW_017729015.1:2235617-2249323 GCF_001723915.1 Gavialis gangeticus
TGCACACCACTCTTCCATACACACTTCTGTATGCTCTTTCTCATGCATGCTTCCATACATATTACAATGTCTCTCATCATCCAGCTGATTTCTTGTAAGTAACGTAACCACCCTAACTCCTGAATTCAAAGGAGTGGAGGAAAAGCAAAGGGTTAGGTTCTGTTGTGCTGACTCCTGTGCACATCCAGCTTTCCTCCTCACATCTTGGGGGCAGGTACGAAGCAGCTGGCAGGACAGGAGTTGGGGGCTGGAGGGGGAGGGATCTGGCAGAAGCTTGCCCTCAGTAACACAGTTTCCCAGTATGTCTTTGCACTAGAGGTGGGCCCCAGACCCACAATCCAGATCAGATCCAGTATGCATGCCCCATGCATCAATGACCATTGAGCTGTCACAACGTAGTACAATAGCAGCATTTGCCTGGGACGGAAACATTGCTGCAAAGAAGTGTGAGACGCCCCTGAGCCAGGGAAGTGAGGTATGGAGATATTCCTGCCCTGTTTGTTGCTTATGAATTACCCAGAGCCAGGCTCTGACCTGCTTTGACTGGGCCAGCTGCTTGAAGTTACTGGCTGGACAACTGAGGAACTACAGGCCATCCCAGCTGCTTGTGAATTGCTATTGGCAATGTATGGGCAGTCACCTAAGTCACCTGCTCTTATTTATGCTCTTGAATGGATGCACCTCAAGGCCAAAAAAAGCTTTTGAGAAGGCTGACTTAACCTTTGTGGTATGCAAATAAATATTCACCTGGGCGGCACCCTACATCTTCTTCCACAAATATTTCTATGGCACTGGTTGACTGATGTGAGTGCCAGTGCAAAAGGGAATAAAAGGCAGTGACTAGGGAGCTGTGTCTGAGTCACAGTACTGCTGGGGGTGCAGCCAGACACAGCTCCTATTCAGGACTGGTTCAGAAGGTTCTGCTAATTTTATGCATGCTTTTTATACATGCCAGGGAACCAGACACCTAGATAAGGAGTGCAGAGGCCTCCAGCCCAATTGGTTGGCTGTGTCTGGTGTGCCCCAACCATTCCAGCTGGCTGATTCCAGGGCAAGGATGCTCCAGAGGCTAGCATGAGCATGGACTGATGTGGGGTGGGGGAAGAGGGAGGAGTTGTTAGTGGGGATTAAGGACCCAGCAGAGTTGGGGAGGGAGAGGGAGGAAGTGTGTTTGAGGGAGTCAGGATGGGGATTGGCAACATGGGACTCCCAGGTACCTGGCAGCAGCAAGCCAGAGCTGCACTTTCATCTGACCGTGTTTGGAAGGCAGACAGCAGGCTTCAGGTATTGGGGGGCAGGCTCTGCTAGTAGGAGCTGGGGGTCAAAGGGGGAAGCGAGGAGGGTGGAAGGGGGTGGTCCATATTATCAGGTGCTCAGGGCTTGGCTTGATTCTTACTCCCATGTTGCTGTTTCTGACATTAGTGTCAGTCTCCACATGGAGCCACTCCTGGCTTATCCTGTAGAGAGAACATCATCATCATGCCTGAGAATGGGGTCTTTCCAGTGGCCTGTGTGCAGGGGGTTGGTTGTATCAGTGCAATGTCCATGTTATAGACTTTCCCTGTGGCACTTACAAGTTCCCTTTTTGGCAGCTATAGCAGAGAGGCCAAACCCCAAATGAGTGGTGGAGACTGACTGCCCCATGATTTCACCTGGCCAGGGCGGAGGCTGAAACAATGAGCTTGCCTTTATGATGCTCCTGTCCTAAGGGGGTGAGGTGTTCATTATCCACGGCAGTCAGAGCCTTTGAGGAGTCCCTGTCTGGCTAAATCTAGTGCTTCTTGGAGAGTCCACACTGCTTCTGTAGTGAACCAGGACTTGGAAGCAGGTGGCCTTATCCTATGGCTGCTGCTCAGGCCTGTGCTCAGCCCAGGGAAGCTCTCCTTCAGCTGTGACAGGTGTGGCCATGAGGGGACCAAGGTGCTGGAGCCTTCTAATGACCCAAGGTTCTCTGTGTTTTGTTGTCTCTGCAGAACTCGATACGGCACAACCTGTCCCTGCACACCAGGTTCATCCGTGTGCAGAACGAGGGCACTGGCAAGAGCTCCTGGTGGATGCTGAACCCTGAGGGGGGCAAGACTGGTAAGACGCCTCGCCGGCGGGCAGTGTCCATGGACAACAACAGCAAGTTCCTGAGGATCAAAGGGAAAGCCAGCAAGAAGAAGCAACTCCAGGCCACGCAGGAGCGTGGGGAAGACAGCCCATCCTCCCAGCAGGCCAAGTGGTCTGAGAGTCCTGCATCCCACGCCAGTGATGAGTACGATGCCTGGGCCGACTTCCGGACACGGGCCAATTCCTCGGCCAGCACAATGAGTGGGCGCCTCTCACCGATTATGGCCAACCATGAGCCAGATGACCTGGAGGACGATGATGGGACACCATCCTCCCCACTGATGTACCCCAGTCCATCCAGCACCATGTCTCCCTCCCTGAATACCAGGTGCTCTGTGGAGCTGCCCCGGCTGACTGACTTAACTGGCACCATTAACCTGAATGAGGGCCTCGGGGAGAGCCTCTTGGATGACTTGCAGGACAACTACAGCATGAGCCCTTCCCAGCAGCTCCCCTCAGGAGCCCTCAGACAGAGAAGCTCCAGCTTCACCTTCAACTCCAAGTGCTCAACCATGGGGGCTGCCACCAACACATACTGTGGGACTATCTATAGCCAGCCAGCCATGAACTTGATGCGGCGTCTGCCCATGCAGACCATCCAGGAGAACAAGCAAGCCACCTTCTCACCCGTCAGCTCATACAGGAATGCCTCACTGCAGGACCTGCTGTCCTCCATCTCCTACACGCACAAAGAGAGCATGGCCCAGGGTGACCTGCCCATGTCTCAAGCCAGCACCATGGTGCAGTCCCGCAGCCACAGACACAATGCCCTTATGTGTGGAGGTGGGGATCAGGGCTTAGCCTCTTACCCTGCCCATTCTGCCTCCCTAATGAAGAACAACACTTTGTATCACCCGTCACCAGCCAGTCACCATCCTGCTGTCAACAACAGTGCCTTACCTAATCCTGTCAGCCTTATGAGCTTGCCTAGTGACACATGCAGCATGGCAGCCATGCCCCATCATGGGCATCTCCATTCCTACGCTAATAACCAAGGGGCACATGTGAGCTTGCTGGATTCCCTACAGGGCCCCTACCAAGGGGCCATTCACCCCCCGGTTTTGGGCCAAGACAGGTTCCCAGCAGACCTTGACCTGGACATGTTCAATGGCAGCTTGGAGTGTGATGTGGAGTCCATTATCCTTAATGACTTTATGGACAGTGATGAGATGGACTTTAACTTTGACTCGGCTCTTCCACCACAGAATGGTCTCAACATGCCCTCATTGCCCAGCGCCCCTCAACCCACCAATCAGAGCTGGGTGCCAGGGTGATGCTCACCCAGAATTTCTCCACCAAGCAGTCACAAGGGGAACATTGAAACAAACTCTTTTTTTTTTCTTTTCTCTTCTGCCTTTATTTGTTAAGACAGGCTAGAGCCATCCATTTAAACTTGAGATCAACACTAAACACAAACCATAGGTAAAACATCAGTACAGGCATAGGACACAGCCCCATCCATTTCCAGGTACAGTACTGCTGGGTGCTCCAGACAAGCCACCTCCAGAATCTGCTGGAGAGCTGCAACTCCCACACCAGCTTCTAGATCTCATGCTGTAAAAATAAGAGAGAGCAGGCAGGCATTGGTGCAAAGGGCAGCCTTATTCAATCCAGACTGGTTAGGCAGGTTCCCTAGCTCACTGCGCCATTTGTGAAGTTCCTTAGCAAGTCAGGCTGGGTGTCTGGGCCCAAAGGGATTTCCATTTGTTGGGAAAACCTTTCCAAATTGGCCCCGGTGGTGGCTCACCCCTTGCTGCCACTTTATTTGATTCCCCCTACTCTTCACATCTGCTAGCCTCGTGCTGGATTGGGGAGCCTGCTGTAGAAGTAGTGTCCTGTAGCAGGGTCCCTTGATCGGGTCCCCCCCACACCTTTAGAAGGGCTTGTTTTAATCTGAGCATTTTCAGACACTTAAGTACCAATTGCAAGTAAAATGATCTCCTCTACTCAAGGGAGGCTCACCACTTTAGCAAGACCCCTTGCTGTGTGTCATCTAAATGAGCTGCAGTCTGCAGCCCCTTCCACACACCAAGTCCATACCAAAATTGTGGATTTCCTTGTACTGCTTAAAACATGTTTGGTTACCTGATGGCAAGCTGGTGAGCAAGGGAAAGCCTGTGAACTGTGTAGATCTAGCAGCTGGTACAGCATGTTGGCAGCACCCACGCACATGGGGCCTGCTCCAAAGTTGGCTTCTGGCTTCTGATCTCAGCCAACTTTGTGGATGGCCACATTTTCAGCCTTGGTGCCTGCAAGAAAAACACCAATAACTGGCAAGTTGTCTGTATATTGCACATGTGTGCACACGCAAAGCAGGTGCTTATCCATGGTTGCACACTCAAATGCCTGTTCTTCGGGCCCACTGTACTGTGCCAGGAGCTGGCCCTGTGTTGGGTGCTCTGCTAGCCTGGCCCCTCTACTCCAGACTGGCTGGGAGGAGGTCAAAGATAGGGGCTTATTTATTTGATTTCATGCACTCTCTTGCCATGGAATAATAATGTGGTTCGAAAAGCAGCTAGAGGAGAGCTCTGCTGAGAACTGCCTTCTGCTCTCAGACCGGTGACAGGGTAAATGAATGGACACAGACATTGTGGGTTCATATCAGGAGTCTGCTCCAGCCACAGTGTTGAGATCTGGAGGTGGGACTAGCTCAGGGGGTCTTGGCTCTGGAAGCATTTCAAAACTTGGGTCTGGATTGCAATGCGAAATGGCTCCAGAATTGGGGCAGCTCCGCTCCAGGGTCCCCAGCTTCTCTATGTCCCCTGGGAAGGGGCTTAGGGTTCTAATGTTCCTACTGCCATCCTGCACTTTAGTATTGTGCCCCTGGGTTTTCACATTAGTTTAACCTATGTTCCCATTCCTGCCCCATGGGTTACTGTGCTGGGTCTGGGCAGGTTGCCATGAAGCTTGAACCTGGGGACTGCCAGCGTATGGCAGTGAGTGAGAGAGAGAGGCAGGTGCTCACCAATCTCAGAAGCCCCCAAGGTAAAATATTGGGTTCTAACAATGTGAGCCCAAGGGAGGGACTGCTTTGCACCTGGGCAAATGCTGCCATGGGCACAGGACACCTGAGCTGGCCCAGTAGGTGACAGCAGTTCAAAGATCACTGGGATGCTAAGCAGGGGATCAGCTTTCATGGGGAGGGGAGGGTCCTCCTCACATTCAGCAAGAATGGTGCCAGCCCAGGGCCTCTGGACTGGCTCCCAGTGGGACTCTGAATGGGGCCAGCCAGCCTGATAAAGGCTTAGCTGGGGGGAAGGCAGCAGTGATGCTGCTGGAGCTGGGCACTGAGGGTGCTGGTGACCAAATTCAAGCTGTGCAGAACTTCCAGCTTCCTGGGCAGTGCAGGCCTGAGCCTGGCCTGCCCAGAGCAGTGTCTAAGCACTGCAGGCAGCATCTGCCTCCATACTGAGTCAAAGTTACACCTGGTCCAAGTGTTGCAGCCTGAGCTTCCCCATGCAGTTCCCTGTGGTCCTAGCTCTGGTGCTGAGCTCCAAAATGAAATGGAGCTCCTGGCTCTGGTGCCCAGCTCCTGCAAACTCTGCTGAGGTTGGCTTTGGGTTTTCCAGTCCAGTTGACACTGAACCTGGCACAATCTGGGTGAGGCTGCTGGATCACCAAAGAGCCACGACCGTTAGATGCCAAGGTGGCGAAGTGCCTCATCATTAGGGGCCAGGGGCTCCCTGACTCCATGGGGCTGCCTGGCTGTAGCTATGATGAATCCTTCCCCATGGGCCTGTGTCCCCTTCAGTGTGGAAAGGACACTTTTGATCCAGGGGTCCAAGGCTTGTGATCTAGATTCAGGCTTACGTGGTTCTGAACAGACAGAGATCCATGGAGCTGAGTACAACAGGTGGGTTGGAGTCCTGACTCTGATGCCAGGGGAGGGCTGCCTTCCCTGGGGGATTGGTTCCCCTCCCCACCCTGAAGCTTGCCCTTCTTTCCCTCATGCATATCACTGGCTCTTCCATGAGTCCCCAAGGCTCCTCTAGGAACAGAGAAAGGATTCATTCATTACCAACTGATTATTTTTTTCAGTCCCATCCCTTTTCCATTCCCTTCTCCCTGCCCTCAGCATTATCTCATGTGCATCAAGGTCCAGGCAACATGTCCCAGTCGTGGCAGCTGCTTCTTGCCTGGGGAAAGGCAGTACCCCGTGGGTGGGCATATCCAGTTGTCCCCCTTACCCAGTGAGGTTCCATCTGGTACCCAAACTGCCCAACATGTTTGCAGTGGATAATCACAAGGAAACCCCATGTACCATTGATCACCTTTGCTCCAGGTACATAGCAGTCGTAGTCTATTTATAAAGACATTACAGGTTAATTAATTATGTTTACATTGTTTGATCATGTACAGAATTTAATATATTCTATGATATATAATCTTTCTTAAATGCTTTTTTTTAAAAAAAAAGTTACTATTTTGTTGAGAAAATTAATTCATTCATTTTATACATTCAGATTTCGTTTTCAGACACATTTGATTAGTCAAAAACAGAAATTAATAACAAGTGGTTACTTAATACCCTGCCGTGCACCCGGGGGGTGGGGTGGAGGTGCCAGGGACTGTCAGCTAGGAGGCTGGCATCTTTGACTGACCTCCTTGCCATGGTGATGCTGGAGACTGGGGGCTAGGGCCCCTTACAAGTGCTGTGAGCATTTGGGTGTGGCTGTGTCCTAACTGTCCTTCCATGCTTGGGACAAAAGGGAAGGGATCTAGTTTCTTCCAGACAGGTGATCTTCCAGACATGCATCTAACAGCACAATAGAGGGCAGAGGCATTCAGAGATATGCCACCTGCAGGTAGCATTATGGTCTCTGCTGACACTGGCCAGGCACTTGGGGCCTCTGGTTATTTTGTAGGAAGGCAGGTTGATGGATACAACTTTGGTGTATGGCCATTGGGTGGCTGGGCAGGCGGCATGGGTTGTCACAGTCCATGCCCAGTTTGGCTTTGCCTCAAGTTCTCTGTTCCTTTTGGACACTCTGATTTTTGCTTTTGCTGGTGGGGAGGGGGGCAGGGAGGAGAGGGGCAGCATGGGGAGAATCCGAAATACCGGAGGTAAACTCTACCCACCTGTCTGAACCTGGCTGCTGGGTAGCAGGCATCCTGACATTCAGCTAGCTTAGGTCTGTGGCCTGGCTCTGCCCTGTGCTGGTACAGTCTCACTAGGATGCTTGGAGCTGAGCATCAGGGACTTCATCCATTTTAGACTAGCCCCTGCTCCCTCCAAACCTCAGTTACTGCTTTCTACCCCTGCTACACACTTCCTAGAGTGCATTGCTGATGGGTGAGGGGAACATTTGAGCTTACACCTGGCAGTAAACTTTCCTCTTTGAGTAAAGGGGAAGAGGAACACGGAAGCCCCTGGCAGGTCTGGAGAGCCCCTTGGCCTCACTTGGTCCTGAGCCATCCTATAGCACTGAGAGGTAGCTGCATCAGCAGCGGGGCAGGGCAGTAGTAAGAGAAAAGACCCCTCTCCTGTGCCTCCCAGGCCTGCCATGCTCCTCCCTACTCATCCTGTCCTCCTTCCCTGCCCCGCAGTGTTTTTGACCTGGGAATCCACCCCCAGGCACGTCTTATTGCAAAGGTGTCTTTGTGGTTCGTGACCGTGGGGTTGTTGTGTGTGCGGTGGAGTCGTGTTGGTAAGCGTCGTGTATACCGTCATTGTGCAGTGCAAGGGGGGGCTGGGCAGTGGGTGGAGAGCTGGGCAGGTCATTTGGTCACCTGAGAGAGCCCAGTGATGCCTGAGTCTCCAGGGAACGACTTGCTCAGCTTCAGGTGTATGAGGGCGATGTTAGGTAGAGGGCTGGGACCAGCTGGAGTGGAAGCCAAAATGTAGCAATGGTTTAGAGGTGACTTCTGCAACACCTAGGGCAGGACAGACAGGTGGCCCCAGGAGACTGGAAGAGAGTGCAGCAGGCAAGATAGGGTAGGGCCCATGTGCATGGGGCTAGGACAGCTCAGGGATGGGGAAAGAAGAGATGTTGAGTGCCGTAGCATCAGGGATGCAGATGGGGGGAGGGTGAAAAAATGAAGGGTTGCTTCAGGAACAAAAATCCATCTCTGGGTTGGCCTTTCCCAAATTCTGTGGCCCATGCTCTCCAGGGTGGTCTGAGGCCATCTGTCTGCAGATTACACCCAGTACCTGAGGGTGGAAACTTGCTCCCTTTGGCAGAGCTGCAAGTCATTGGCCAAGGCTCCCCAGACTCAGCCAGTTTGCAAGCATCTCCCAACAACCTTCATAAGCAGGCAGTTATAAGGTGCTTCCTGGCTGGCCCCGAGCAGCCACACAGGCAGGGCCCAAAGTGGCCAGATGCTCTTACCCCCTGTTGACTGCAGGGAAGACCAGGTCTAGGAAGGTCATGAGCTGGCCATGCTGTCTTCTACAGCGTGCCTGACCAGAGGAGGCAACAACTATGCTTAGCCTGGACTAGTCCACTGCTCTCTGTCATGATGAGGACATGGCAGTTCTCTGCCCACAAGAGGCATTATCTGGCCATGGGATCAAGTCTGAACAACGGTTGTAGCATACCTGGAGCCAAGGAACCAGTTCTGCAGCCCCACATAGAAGACCCCCAGGAGCTTGGCTTTTAACATTGCGGGAAGCACAGGGAAGGGGCAAGTTGGGTCTTAGTTTTCACTGCTTTGAGTTGGAGAAATCTGTGGCTGATGTTCAAGTTTTATTTTAAATTCTCTCTCTGGAAATGACTTCTGGACCACAGGCTACAACCCCACCCTGTAGGAAGCTCCTCTTCTGGTCATGGCCATCCAGACCTTTGCCTGCCAGCTCATTCCAGTGAGGATGGAAGCCATGTCTGTCCCCCTCTGCCTAAGTACAGCTGTTCTGCCTAGAACTTCATACCCTGCTCTCCCAGATCAGCTCCCTTGGCTTCTGGTGGTCCCTGGCTGCAGTGACCCTGAACACTACCCCAGACTAGGAGCGATCTGGTAGAGGAGAAGGCTCTAAGGAGAAGGGAGGGTGCTCTGGAGTGACCGGCTCCAGCAGTTTGCTTTATACAGATGTTTTGGTTCATTCTTTCCCTCATATTTATAACTGTACAGACTTGGGGGGAGGGTTTCTGACAGGCTGTTATCTCTCACCGCACATATATTGTAGGCGATGTAACCTTCTTGATTGTGCTATTAGAGTTTGTGTATGTGGCAATGTAAAGAACTGTGTATAGTGCATTGTACAGCATATTTTCATGAATAAAATTGTTTTAAATATTACAGGCCTGGCTGTTGGCTTTAGTGTGTGTGTGTGTGTACATATATGTGCCTGGGTCTGCATGCATGTGTGGATATGTGCAGGCACACATATGCTTTCTGGTGCATGAGCATGAGAATGGATGGAGAAGGCAGCAAGAATGGTGACTCAGAGAGAGAGAGAGAGAGAGAGGGAGAGAGAGAGAGACATGGACAATGAAATGTTCCTCTATGACCCTTGGACTTATGGGATGATGAAAGACCAAATGGAGTTCAGAAGAAGAGCATGGCATGCAAATGCCCATCAGTTTAGATGGTCCTTCTGGGGTGATGGGATATTTCTCACCCCAGCTGTCATTGTTGTGAGATGGTCCAGGATGCAGAACATCAGAACTGGTCACTAGGAGACAAGAACAAATATGCTCAGATCTGCCACTGGCCTACCAGCAAGGCACTGGGGATGGAAAGTAGAGTCTCTAGCATTTTCAGGGCTGGGCTGGACCCAGGGTGATGGGCAACATGAAGACTCAGTAAATAACCTGTTTTGTAGAGAGGGCACTAGTACCTCTGTGGGGAAAAAGCAGTTGTCTGTGCCACAGCCATGCAAGGACATGAGAAAGCAGATGGTGTAGAGTAGTTGTGGCTGCGCATGTGAATGGCTCTGGGTCTCCATGTGATTGCTGTGCTGTTAGCAGGAGTCGTTCACTGAGAATGCAGCCCATTCCCAGTGACCCAGGCAGTCACCACTGTAGTATATCCCTGCCTGTCCTCCTCAGGCTGCCTCCACCCTGTGCCCCTTCTGCAGTTCAATACCACTAGCCCCCCTGCTATTCCAAGTATCTCCTGCCCTTTGATGCCAGAAGCCCTTCCCCCTTGTCATCATCCTCTTTCTAGCTAATGCTGTCCTACTCCAAGGTCCTCCTGCTCCCATGTGTAACTGCATCCTCTCTGCCACCTCCCAACTCTGAATGGTGGTCTGTGAGTGATGCCTTATGCCAGCCCTTGCCTAGGTGAAACTATCATTCTTTGGTGGCTAAATTTGCACTTGGGTGATTCATTTACACTCCAGCAGTGTGAGCCTTCACTTGCCAATGGCCTGTCCATACCAGCATTGAGCTCCCAAATGCAGAGCCCATGTTTGAAAAGTGGGCTTTTGACTATTTTTTAAAATAAGAAAATAACAATTTAAGTCACTATGCCATGCACCCTGTGACACCTGCTTCTGAGCTATGGGTAGTTGTATGACCCAAAGGCACTATTCTGCTCAGCTGGTCCAACTGGCTGCAGAGCAGGACCGTCACTCCATGATCTGTGTGTGACAGGAGCGCAAGTGCTTGTGGTTGAGGTACTGCATCTTCTCTTCATGTCAGTCTGTTTTTTTTAAAAACCTACCACCCTAGTCATAAAACAGCCTGTAAAACTGGATTATGTATTAAACCTATCACAGAGGCTAGAAACATGTACAAGAGAGTGAAAAAAAATATTTCTCCTGCATTATCTTGACATTTTTATTGATAACTATTTTTACTGACTTTTAACTTTTACTGATACTTCAGATAATTGATAGCCTATATCACAGCACTCACCCACTGCTCGCTGCCCACTGATGCCAACCTCCTCCTCTGTTAATATTCTTCTTCTCCACACTGCCCACCCCACCTTCCATTTCCAGGAATGCATGCAGGTATCAGAGCAAGAGCCTTTGAAACACCTGCCACTAAAGCTGCCTCCATATTCCCTGTTTAGTATCCCTTCCAGTCATCCAGATCCCTGCAATATTCCCATTGTGGGATAACCTTTTTTCAGCTTTTGCAAGACATTTTCAAAATCTCCTAAGTGATTTGGGAACATAATTCTCATTTTCAGAAGTGACTTACACTTCTGAGGCTAGATCTTGAGGAACCTATTTGTCTTTCTAAATGTAGAGAAGGGCCTTGAGAGAGTTATACAAGCATCTGAGCTAAATAGGCTCCTAAGGGCTAGATTTTTAAAGTATCCAGGCACCTAAAGTAGCAAATCGGTGCTTGGTAGGGTTTTTAAAACACCCAAGTGATTTGGGTGATACATTCCTATTGGAAGCAGTAGTTAATTCCACCATACATTTGCCTGCCTGTCCAGCTACCAAAATACTCTGGATCATTGCTCTGAAGGCATTTGTAAAAGTGGGAATTAGGCTTCCAAATCCATTTTGAAAATGTTCTCATTGGATCTCTTGCCCAACAAGAATATTTTGTGGGAAAGACTGAGGGGTAAATACCCTAGCCCCAGACGTTCTGAATGCAAGGAGAATTTACAGATTGATTTTCCATAGGTATAACTAAGTGACCCAGGTACCTGCTAAAAGGTAGAGCTACAAAGCTAGAATTTGGAAGGGAAATTGTTCTTGTGGACAAGAAGGGACACAGAATGCTCTAAGGGAAATTGGTTCTAAGGTTTGAGGGTATCATGCTTTGCACATGTAGTATAGAGGCTACAGATTTTTTGGTTCACTCCTCCTATTCTAAGCCTAGGAAGACTACATAGCGGGCATGTCTACACATGCATTAACATGCTTTATTTAATGTGCATTAAATCCAGTACTTCATTGTGCGCATTAGTTTGTCTAAATGCACATTAACTAAAGAACATGGAGCACATCTACACATGCGCTTTAATGCACAATAGCTTATTTTAATGCATAATAAAGCATCAAAAAAATGTGCTTTTAATTTAATGTGCATTAAAATAGGCTAATGCGCATTAAAGCATCACTTAAAAAGAGTTTGCTTTAGTTAATTCGCATTAAGCCAGGCTAATGCACATGTTCCTAGTATCTCACAATGGAGGATGTGTCTACACATGTGCTTTAATGCACATTAGCCTTTTAATACACATTAAAGTGCAATTTTAATGCACATTAAAGTGTCACTAAGGGCATTTTTACACATGCTTAGGCTGTGGCACCAGGCACTTTTAATTAGTGAGCTGTGCAAATTAAAAGTGATTGCATATCACATGTATCAGTGGCACAGTATGTCCCTGCACTGAGAAAATGGTGGCTGTGAGCTTTGAACTAAAGCACATCAAATGTGTTTTTGTTCAAAGCACACTACTGGCATTTTCTCAGCGTGGAAGTGTGCTGAACCGCTGATACACATGATATGCAAGGCTGCCAGAGCACATTAACTTATGCGCTCCAGCAGACTTGATTAATCAAGGCTGCTCTGACTTGCTGGATTTCCAGTGCATTGGAGCAGGGTCCCCACATGTATGTAAATGCCCTAAAAACTGTGTTATTTAGTTAATGTACATTAAAATAGGCTAATCATTGCTTAATAATCATGAGCATTAGTTAATGTTATTTAATTAATGTGCATTAAAATAGGTTAATTATCACTTAATAATCATGAGCATCTATACACATGCTCCAGGGTTGGAGGGAGGGGGCACTTTAATTAGAGCATCTGAGAGCCACTCTAATTAAAGTGCCCACAGCATCATGTGTATTCAGCGTCCCATGCTTCAAAATGGTGGTGGGGGCACTTCAACTAAAGCTCGTTTGACGAGATTTGCTTAAAGCACCCCGTCACCATTTTGAAACGCGGGGATGCTGAATGCACGTGATGCAGAGCCTTCTGGAGTGCGCTAATTAACATGCTCCAGCAGACTTGTAGCATGTGTCAGAGCACAGGTCCATTGTGTATAAGTGTCCCTTGCTCTTTAGTTAATGTGCATTAAGTCAGGCTAATATGCATTTTCCTAGTACCTTACAATGGAAGTACTAGATGTAATGTGCATTAACTAAAGTGTGTTAATGCATGTGTAGATGTGCCTGGAAGGGGCCTATACACGTGCAGCAAGGCTGCTCTCATGCACTGTAATTAATGTGTTGGAGCAGACTCTATTTATTGATCAAGCCTGCTAGAATGTGGTTATTACTGTGCTCCAGCAGACAACAGCATCATGTGTATCAGTATCCCCATGCTTTAGTTAAAGTGCCCCCATCACCATTTTTCAGCATGGAGATGCTGATACACGTGATGCTCCAGGCACTTTAATTACAGAAGCTCTCAGAGCTGCTCTAATTAAAGCTCCCCCCTGCCCAATCCCAGAGCACATTTATAAACACTTGGAGGTACTAGATTTAATGCACATTAACTAAAACACATTAATGCATGTGTAGGCAGGACAAAGTCTAAGGTCTACAAGTCCCTGGGTGCATCTACATGAGATGCTGACTGTGTAGTAGGGCTGTGTGAAGCTTCGGGTGGTGATTCGACTTGGAGGAGATTCGGAGCAATTTGGTGGCCAAATCTCCAAATCCAAATCAAATTGGGGACCAATTTAAAGGTCTGAATTGATTCAAAGCTCTCCAAATCTTTGGAAAAGCCCCCCAACCCCCC
>NW_017729015.1:2249518-2251020 GCF_001723915.1 Gavialis gangeticus
GGGGGGGTCGGGGGGCTTGTGCAGAGCCCCCCATGCAGTGTGGGGCACTGGGAGGCAGCAGGGATCGCCCCCTGCCCGGCAGCACCTGATGACTCAGGGCTTTTTGTTTTTTTAACAAGTGCCGGGAGCTGGGGCGGGCAGGGCAGCCATTGCCAGACTGGGAGAAGGGCCGGGGATGGACCTGGCCTGGCTGACTCAGAGATTCGGAGATTTGGCAGCAGCTGGCTCTCCAAATCAGATTCAGCTGAATCTAGTCAGGATAGTGATTCAAATCACCCAGTTGAATCACTGTCCCCTGAATCTGCCAAATTCAAAGCGAATACTAGCCGCTTCGCACAGGTCTACTGTGTAGTTGTTACTGCACAGTCATTTAATATTTGCGTATATAAGTATTAAATGACTGCGCAGTAACTGGAGTTACTGTGTAGTAGTGTCCCCGAATGGCTTTTTGGTGATTCTGACTGTGCGGTAGCTCATTACTACTGCACAGTAGTGTCTCATCATGCTTTGTGCTATGCAACGTGACTGTGCAGCTGCAATAAGCTGCTACCCAGTCAGCATCTTGTGTAGATGCAGCCCCTGTATCAAATAGGGTTAAGCAGTATATCAGGCTCAGTCCACACACACCAGAGGGCATGAGTCCTATTCTGTCTAATGCCAGATTATAGCATGCCCACAACACCTAGCAGGGCTGCACAACTCGCTTTCTTAGGAAAACACCAAAACCCATTATTGCTGTATTGAAGCAATTGGAAAAAAAAAAGCTAGATGACCCCAAAACATGATGGCCTAGATCCAGCTATAGACACTGACTTCACAGCTAGCACCTCTCTTTTCTTGTTTAATCTTTGCTTTCTGCTTAACTCATTCTAATGCCATTTTATCAGTTTCACAGCTCCCTTCCACTCTGTGGGTGTGTCTGCACATGTGCTTTGATATGTAGTTGCCTATTTTACTGTGCATTAGAGCATCATGGCAAAAACCACGCTACCATGCTAATGCACAGTAAAATTAGGCTACTGCACATTAAGTATCACTAAAAAAAAGTGTGCACTTTTGCTACTGCACATTAGAACAGCCTACTGCACATGTAGCTAATACCTCATATTAGAAGTATTGAATTTAGTGCTCAGTAGCAACAGCAGATTATTGAATGTGTAGTAGGGGTGTGCGAAACAGTCCCTATTTGATTCGGATTTGGATTCGGTCCAAATTAGGGACAGTGATTTGATTTGTTGATTCAGATCACTGTCCCTGATTTGATTCGACCAAAACCAAATCTGAAGATTCGATGCTGATTCGGAGAATCAGCGATTTGGACATAGACACAACTTTAAAGCCGTGTAGCAGGCACGGCTTGTGATTGCTGTGATGCTGGGGCATTCCACAGGAGTGTGGGGGGCCCTTCATGTGCTTGGCAGCAAACCCAGAACTGGACCGGAAGTACTTCCACTCCACTTCCGGGTCTGTCGGGCAGTGTGCGGGGGGGGGGGCCCTCTGCC
>NW_017729015.1:2251090-2252477 GCF_001723915.1 Gavialis gangeticus
CCGGGGGGGTGCCCCCCCCCCCCCCGCGTGCTCACTGGTGGACCCGGAAGTGGATCAGAAGTGCTTCTGGTCCACCTTTGGGTCTGCTGCTGAGCACATGGGGGAGCTCCCCATGTTTCTGAGGGACACTCCATGCACCCCAGCATCACAGTGTTCACGAGCCCCTGCTACCTAGAGGTATGTAGAAATAACAGTTAAAGCTGTGTCTGTATCCGAATTTTTCCAAATCAAATTGGAGGGTTCCAATTCAATTCGGAGAGATTAAAGGGTCCTATGATTCGATTTGGATCTGGAGATTCAGCCATCAAATCAGGCCGAATCTCTGCCAAATCAAATCAGGGACCAAAGCTTTGCATAGCCTTAATGTGTAGATGTACCCAATATGTCCAGGCTGTTACCCTGGACATAAATGATGGGAAGAAATGCATTCTTAGAGCTTTCCACATCTCCAGCATCTTTCCACCTCAGCGCCTCTGACCTAGAGAGGATGCTACCCCAGCCCCTGGGTGAAAGCAATCAAACCAGGATGCATCATCCCACAGGGGCCTCACCTGCTTCAGTTTTTATAAGATGAGAGCAGATAACAGCAAGCAGCCTGGGCAACAGATCACCTTGCTACGCCTCTGGCTTTCTTGGAACATCTAACTTAACCCGACTCTAGTACTTAACCTCAGTTTGTAACTTCATCTCTGTAATCTTGACCATGATTCTGCTCCAAATTTCAGGCTTGTGACATCCAGCTGCAAACTCCAGGCTTGTGAATCCCAGCTTTGAACTCTTGCTTTCTGGCATTATAACACAGGTGACCTACCCTGACCATCCGCTCCCTGGGGATTACACAATTTATGCCAGTAAGAGATGCCCACAGGAAGCTGTATAGACTGGGGTGTAGGTGGTTTGGCCTAGTGGGTAGGCCACTACTGGAGGGCCTGAGACAGGAGCTAGAGTCCATGGTACCCAAACCAAGGGAGAATTACAGAAGCAAAGTCCCAGTCACAAGTCAAATCAGATATCTGGAATCCAAGGCTGATTACCAAAGCTGAGGGGAATTTCCAAACGGGCAGACTCCAGAAGCAGAGCTGAGCAGGGTCAGAAGTTGGCAAACCAGGAGCATAGGATTCAGGAAAGCTTACCATAGCAGACTACAAACCAGCCAGCAGTCTTGCCTGAAGTTCTGTTGCCACAGGTGGACTTAAATGGGGAGGCTGTGTGGCAGAAAGCCACCTTGGTTTCTCCCCAAAAATCTCTGCCCTGTGACACTGTGATTTAAATCTCTGTGCTGTGACCATTCAATTAGGGTGGGCCCAGCACACAGGGGACCACACCCTCAGCCTGTCTCTTTAGGGAACTGGAGCTGGCTGCATTCCTGAGGGAGGGGGAAACCTGC
>NW_017729015.1:2252892-2255854 GCF_001723915.1 Gavialis gangeticus
AGGCGCCCCTAGGGAGGCATTCGGAGCCTGGAAGGTGGTCGGGCGCAGGGAGGTGGGTGGCTCAACGCAGGAGCACCCCCTACTGGCCCGCCTCAAGTGGTGGAAACAGCGGAGGGATACGAATACCCAGCTGTTTTCCTGAGGTGGGATCTCTGCACCCGCCACAGGCTGCTCTCCCCAAAAGGCAATCAGGAAGTCCTAATAGTGGCCAGCTGGCTTATCAGCTGAGGTGGGGTGACCACTTAGAGCTTCTGGCAGGTTTGGCTAACTGGCCAGGCTGCCTGTTAGGACTTCTGACAGGTAAACATCAAAAGGAGAAGAAAGATTGAAAGAGAGAACTGGGCACCTTGCGGGAAATGACAGACAGAGGGCACAGCCAAAGATGGGCAGGAGGACTGTACTGGCTTTAGCTTTTTCATATCCTTGTAACAAGGTATTTAGCAGTATTTTCAGATTCACTGGAGTCAGACAAGCTACACCATGCGTGCTTCTTCTGTGGCCTTAAACTTGCAATTTTGGGGCTGTCAACTATGTGCTTCAGTGCCCCCACAACCCCAGCCCCCACTGAGGAGTGGGTAGTCAGGGTAGGTGTTTTCTGGTCAATGACGTTAATTTTTACTACATTTTGGATTGCCAATGAAATTCCAGAGGAACACTAGAAGTGAATGACTATTGTGCCAATACTCCAATATTGTGTGGGTTAACTCAGGTATTCCTACATTATTTGGATTGATATTAAAGATGGGAGGAATAACAGAAGAGCTGATAGAGGATTCATTTAAAGAATTTGGTGAAACGACAGTCACCATGACTTTAGAAACCAGATCTTGTCAAACCGGGTTTTATGTTTTGATGAGATTACAAGTTTGGTTGATAGCAGTAGCAGTATGAATGTAATATACTTAGATATTTGTACAGTATTTGATTTACTACTACAGGACATTCTGATTTTTAAAAATAGCCCTATACAATATCAGTAAAACATTCATGAATTGGATTTAGAATAATCTAACTGACAGACCACAAAAATAGTTGTCGATGGAAAATGATTATCGAATGCTGGTGTTTTCAGTGAAGTTCCATGGGGATTGGCACTAGGTCCAATGCTAGCCAATATTTTCAGCAATGATTAGGAAGTAAATATAGAAATCACTATTGATAAAGTTTGTGAGTGACATGAAGACTTGCAGAATGGGAAATAATGAGAAGGACAGGCCAGTCATACAGAGGTATCTGGATTGCTTGGTAACCTGAGTCCATTCAAACAGTCTGTGTTTTAATATAGCCAAATGCAAAGTAATACATGTAGGAACAAGGGATGTGGGCCACAACTGCAGAATGGCAGGCTGGAAGCAGTGACTCTGGAAAGTATTTAAGTTTTGTGGTGGACAAATATCTCAATATTACTTTCCAGTGTAATGCTGTGTCGAAGTAGGTTAATGAAAGCCTTGGCTAGAGAAACAGGTGAGTATTGAGTAGAAAAAACAATGAATTTACCCCTGCATGTGCCACTGCTGACACCCAGGCTGAAATATTGCCTTCAGTTCTAGCATCCACAATTTTAAAAGGATGTTGAAAAATTTGGAGAGCTGGTGGATGTGCACCCGCCACAGTGGAAGTCAGAGCTGATTGGTGGGGTTGACAGAATGACCTACCATGAATAACTTCAGGCACTCAGTCTGTTTAGCTTATTAAAAAAAACTTGGTTACAGCAGATAAGTATCTTTATGGGGAGAAAGCACTGAGAAATAACTAGACAGTTATTTAACCTAGCAGAGGATGGCAGAACAAGAACCAATGGCTGGGATCTGAAGCTGAAAAAACTGCAGTTAGAAAGAAAGACACTTTAACAGGGAGAATGCTTTGGCTTCACCACTGAAACAACCCACCAAAGGCAGTGGGGATTCTCCATTTCCTGACACCGTCAAGTGAGGACCAGATGCCTTCATGAATTCATAAGCAGTGAAGACAGAAGAAAAATGTGATCATTTAGGCTAACCTGCATAGCACAGGACAAAAAACTTCTCCAAATTAATTCCTGCTTGGCATCCAGTAGTTGCGGTTGAGCTACAGTATTGCTTTTAGAAAAAACATCCTAGCTTCCTTTAAAGATCAGCAGTGATGGAGAATCCACCTCAACTCCTGGTTAAAAACTGCACCTAACTGTGCCTCAGTCTGATTTTGTCTAGATACAACTTCTGGCTAAATACACCTTTGTCCACCTTTGTCTTGGCAGGCCTGCAGCCTCAAATACCAGGCCTTGGCTTGACCAACACAGCACTTTATCCAGACTTGCCATCCTCGCTGCAGTTGCTGGACAGTAACTGCCTAAGACCCTGATCAGTGCCTGAGACTATGCCCCACTCCCTGGGACTGTCGGAGGTCTGCTCTGATGCATGCTAATTAGCAGGCATAGGAGCAGATTTGATTAATTGATTCTGCTGTACTGTGCTAATTAGCACACTCCAGCAGCCTCAGCGTCACATGTATTCAGCGTCCCCACATTTCAAAATGTCAGTGCGGGTACTTAAACTAAAGATTATCAAATGAGCTTTAGTTAAAGTGCCCCTGCCACCTTTTTGAAGCTTGGGACGCTGAATACACGAGAAGCTGTGGGTGTTTTAATAAGAGCGGCTCTCAAGAGTTGCTAATTAAAACACACCCCTCCCCCTGCGAGCACATGTAAAGACACCCTTTTCAGTGGTGGGTTTACAACTCCTGACCAGGCGCTTGGTGTATTGAAGGCTAGAGAAAGGAACAGGAAGTGCCCGGGTAGTGGGGTTTTTCCGGTTTCTTGATTATGCTCTTGTCATTCTGCATATCTCTTGATCTTTTTTGTTTCCTGATTTGGCTTGCTCCTGAACTTTGATCACCAGCTCTGGTTTTGATGCTATGACCCTTCAGGCTAGTATCCCTGATTCCCCCCAACCCTCTGCTTTGGAAGTATGCCCCCACCCCACCA
>NW_017729015.1:2256490-2257438 GCF_001723915.1 Gavialis gangeticus
CCGCCCTGTCAACCCACACCCCTATGCTGACAGTCTACTAGACTGAAAGACCCACTGTTATCAGTGCTTTGTTCCTCAGATAAGTGCTGTAACTGCTGCTTCAGTACTGGCTGTGGTGGCTCCTAGCAGCCACACTGATCCTGCATCTCAGTTTATTTCCCCAGGGCACCACTTTGTCCTTGTCTGCCACATCTTTGATGGAAGAAAAAATGCAAATGTTAAGAGTTTGCCCCTAATTATTTGAGTAACTCTGTAGGCACCTCACCCTCCCCTGCTTGTCATTGGGCCACCTCATACTAGCCCAGTCTTTGACTCTGATGCTAGGCAGGGCATCTCTTGGCTTTATGGGCCTCTGGGAGCCTGTTCCCCATGGGCAAGCCATCCTGGGGCCTCAGGTAGCCTGTAGGATCCATCTTCCTATCCATAAGGCTGTGTGTTCACAAACTCTAAAATGTAACCAATGTTCACTTGTTGGGCTTCTTCAGTGGCCTCCCAACTCCTCTTCAGCCACTCAGATGTTTAATGATGAAAGAAGACTCACAACAAACATAAACACAGGCAGTTCTTGGGCTTACAACATCATTGGTTCCTGAAAACTGAGTCTTAAAAGTCGAAAAGTTGTAACTCGGAACCGTTTTCCCCATCGGAAACAATGTTATAAATGGGGATTGGTTCCTGAGCCAAGGCCTGATACCCTGTTTTCACCAAAAATAACCCAGAATTTTGTACTCAATCAATTATAGATGAATAGATACATTAATGCATTTATATTGTAAATAGCAATCATATTGATTTGGAAGGACTTCTTTGAGGTGACTTTGCTGGACTTTTTGAAGGGTTCTTGGCTGGAGTCTCCTCAGGAGTTTTGGCTGCAGGTTTTTTTGCAGTATTGTCTGCTTTCTTAAAGAAAGTGTCCCAGCAAGTTTGGACAAATGTTCTCCAGCAACA
>NW_017729015.1:2262438-2267412 GCF_001723915.1 Gavialis gangeticus
AAATAACCCAGAATTTTGTACTCAATCAATTATAGATGAATAGCTACATTAATGCATTTATATTGTAAATAGCAATCATATTGATTTGGAAGGACTTCTTTGAGGTGACTTTGCTGGACTTTTTGAAGGGTTCTTGGCTGGAGTCTCCTCAGGAGTTTTGGCTGCAGGTTTTTTTGCAGTATTGTCTGCTTTCTTAAAGAAAGTGTCCCAGCAAGTTTGGACAAATGTTCTCCAGCAACATGGGCAACACAGCAAACTTGTTTGCTGGTGTGGTGTCACGTCAGATCAAGCGTTGTATTGTAAAGTCGAAACTGACATCACAAAGTTGAAACAGGGCGTCACTTTATAAACATTGTAAGTGTGAAACGTAACTTGAAACTTTTTAAGTTAGGTACAAACAGTTCTCGACTTATCTCCATGTGAGTTTACCCTGCTGATCTCCTTCACTCTTCAGGCTCTGGGCTGGTTTAATAATCTCCAGCTCGGGGCTGCTCTTTCTTTCTTCATGTAAAATATTTTGTCTTGGAGGCCTCATGTCCCTCTTCTTAGTAATTGGATAGAGGTCTCTTTTACAAGTATGTGGACACTGATCAAATCAGTTCTTTGCCTTCCTTTTTGAGATTGGACTCCCATGGCTAAATCCTATAAACCTACTAGGGGCCTGTTCAGCATGTAAGTGAATGTGATCACATATAACAGTGATGTCATTCCACTCTACTAGACACCCTGAAAATAAGGTAATACAAAAGGTGGGTGGGTTCTCCTCCTTCCTCGTTTGTGTCGCATTCTTGGTGTCAGATGATGTTGAATAGGGTGGGATAACTGCACTTGGGTACATCATCCACTTAGCTGCCCAATAGGTGGAATAGACTCTGTCCTTTCAAGGGGTACTAGTGTGTAGCCCATGAACCCCTGGAGAGTGCATTCTGCTTTGCTCTGTAGGGGCACACAGCTTTCCCATTCATTTAAATGGGCAGCACTTAGATGTCTCCAGAAATTAATCATCAGTTGACCAGGAGGTACATGGCTTTCCATTCATTCCTGGTACATTTATCTGTCTGCTAAGATATCTCTGTCTGTGAAGAATGCTTCTGCTCTCTGACTGCGTTAGGCACATGTGTCGTAGCGGGGCCCTTTTGTCCTGGCAGCCAGATATCTACATAGGCAGCATAAGGATCCTGGTCCTCTTCCATAAATAGTCTAGTGGTTAGAATACTTGCCCAAAATGTGGGGAAACTGGGATTCTAGGCCCCACCCCCAAGGATGAGGGTTTGACCCCATGCCTCCCTAACCACCAAGCTATGGGACAGATATGAATGTTAATACCTGCCAACCTCTCACTCCCAAAATCTTGAAGACGGTGCACTGAGTGGCCAAGAGGGAAAGAGTCATAAGGTCATAAGAAAAGCAAAAGAAGCCCCACCTTATTGGTCTGGGAGAAGGGTCTAGCCCTGGAAGGGAGAATCCTTTGGGTTCTGGCCCCTGATCCCAAGCTAAATAGCATTTTACCCAATAACTATTAAATGCCAAATGTACCATGTACTCTGACATGGATTTGGAGCCATTTCCATGGTAGGACATGGCTCTATTCTGGAATGCATTTTAGTAATGAGGGGCAGGATCTGGCTCAATGGAGTTGCAACAATGCAAGTATGATGAGGTGACTGGCTCTGTGGATGTGGGAAGACTGGTGGATGGTAGTGTACCTTGATTTTAGAAAGGCTTTTGATGTGGTCTCCCACAACATTCTTGCAGGCAAGCTAAGGAAGGGTGGGCCAGACGAATGGACTGTAAAGTGGATAGAAAACTGGCTGGAGCATCGGACTCAGAGAGTAGTAATTAATGGCTCGATCTCTACTTGGCAGCTGGTATCAAGTGGAGTGCCCCAGGGGTCGATCCTGGGGCTGGTTTTGTTCAATGACTTCATCAACAACCTGGAAGATGGAATGAAGTGCACCCTCAGTAAGTTTTCAGATGACACCAAGCTGGGGGGAGTAGTAGATATGCTGGAGGGTAGGCCTAGGATTCAGAGTGACTTAGACAAATTGGAGGATTGGGCCAAATGAAATCGCATGAGGTTCAACAAGGACAAGTGCAAAGTCCTGCACTTAGGGTAGAACAATCCCATGCACCAGTACAGGCTGGAGGCTGACTGGCTAAGTAGCACCTTTGATAAAAAGGACCTGGGGGTTATAGTGGACAATAAGCTAAATATGAGCCAACAGTGTGCCCTTTGTTGCCAGGAAGGCTAACAGGACTGCATTGGTACGTGTGTTGCCAGTAGGTCAAGGAAAGTGATTATTCACCTCTACTCAACACTGGTGAGGCCACATCTGGAGTACTATGTCCAGTTTTGGGCCCTCCACTACAGAAAGGATGTGGACAAATTGGAGGGGGTCCAGAAGAGGGCAACACAAAGGGTGAGAGGGATGGGAAACTTTTGTGAAAAGACTGAGTGAACTGAGCTTATTTAGTTTAGAGAAGAGAAGACTGAAGGGGGATTTATTAGCAGCCTTCAAGTATCTGAAGGGGGGTTCGAAAGAGGATGGAGTTTGCCTGTTTTCAGTGGTGGCGGATGCGAGAACAAGGAGTAATGGTCTTGGGTTGCAGCAAGGGAAGTTCAGGTTAGATATCAGGAAGAATGTTCTCACTAGGAGGGTAGTAAAACACTGGAACAGGTTACCCAGAGAGGTGGTGGATCTCCATCCTTGGAGGTTTTCAGAACATAGCTAGACAAAGCTTCAGCTGGGATGATCTAATTGGGGATGGTCCTGCTTTGAGGGGGCTAGACTAGATAACCTTCTGAGGTCTCTTCCAACCCTAACTTTCTATGATTCTACATAGGAGGGGACTTTGGCCTGCAGTACATGGGTAATCTGAAAGCAAATGGATCCGCACCCTGAGTGTGCCCACTCCACCCTGCTATATAGGCTGGATGGGTGGTAAGAAGTGAGATATTAGGACAGATCTAACAGTAGAGATTCAGCAGGTGGGCCAGTAATAGAGGACTGGAGAAGACTGAGTATTATACACATGTGGTTGTTATTAAAGAAAACTCAGACTTTGACCATTGGTCCTACCAATGCATCCCTCACCCCTTCCACATCCCCCTCTCCCCTCTACCATCCTGCACCCCTTTACCTCTTTTTCCTCCTACCCCAATCACCCCATTCCCACTCAGCTGTTGTCCAGCTGTCCCCAGCTATCATTCCAGGGCCTTAGAGTCCTGAACAATAGCTAGTGCATTTCAGAGTAGTGCTTCCTGGGATACTGGAGGGCTGCAGATTGGTGGTTTTATCTCAGGTGAACACCCAGAAATTAATTTAACACCAGCTAGTTAGCACAGCTCAGAGAGAATCCTCCTCTGAAGTGGTTTAACTTTAAAATACCTAGAAAGCACTTGGCACTTGTTAATGAGCCTTAATGTGTTCTTAACATAGCCTAACTGTAATTCGTCATCTCACTCATGGAGTGTTTGTTTTGCTTGATGTTTATCAAATGTGTAAATAAGTTATGCACTTTGGGCAAAACCCCATGCACCCTGGGAGTGACACCAAAGACCAGAGAGAGGTCTTACCTACCTCAGGGACTCAAAGAACCTGGCTGCTGCATTGCTGTCTGCTTGCCTCCATCTGCTCCTGCATGGCACAGGGGCTGCTGCCACTAAAGCTGTGGTGTAGGTCTGTGCTGCCAAGGCAAAGATTCCCTGGGGGCTGCCATTTTGGTGCCCCCTCTAAGTCAGTGCTCAGGACTGGGCATGGCTCAGCCACCCCAAGTAACACTCCTGATATTTATTTATAACATTTTACAGATTATAGGACTGAGAACTGACCCCTGCAGGATATAGTTAGAGACACACCCACTCAATGATAATTCCCAGTTTACAATTTTATTTGGAGATATAGCAGTTAGCCATTTTTTTTTTTACATTCATGCTAACGTATGCCATTTTTTGGCTTTTTTACATAGTGAAACAAAATGTTGGGCAGTACCAAATAAAATGTCTTGCCAAAGTCCAAGTATATTCCACCAACACTATTAGCCTATCACCAAAACTTGACACCTTTGGGGGTTTTTTTGATGAGATTACAAGTTAGTTTGACAGGATCCATTTTCCACAAACCCCCACTGATTGGTGTTAATTATGTTACTCTCTCTTTATTTTTCAGTCACTGAGTCTGTATCTGCTGTGCCACTATTTTCCCTCGTATCTGTCAGGCTGACAGGTTTATAATTACCAGGGTCATCTATCCTCTTCACCCTTTCTAAATATTGACTCATCCTTAGCTGTCTTCTGGACCTCAGGAATTTCCCTGGTGGTCCCAGATTCCTAGGACCATGGTGGTCATGGGTGACTTCAATTACCCAGACATCTCGTGGGAGGATCACTCAGCAAAATCCGAGCAGTTGCAAAGCTTCCTCTCGTGCATGGATAACCTCTACCTGACTCAAGAAGTCTATGGGCCAACGAGAGGTAAAGCGCTGCTCAACCTGGTACTGGCTACTGGGGATGACCTAATCGGCGACCTAGTGATTGAAGAGAAGCTGGGTGACAGCGACCACGAGCTGATCACCTTCACCATCCGCCGTAAAGCTGGCAAGTCAGTCAGCAACACGGAAGTCCTTGACTTCAGGAAAGCCGACTTTGACAAGCTCAGTGAGGCCCTAAGGAACCATGACCCCAGGGAGAGGGGAGTTCAAGAAGAGTGGTTGCTCCTCAAGGGAGTGATCCTCAATGCACAAGCTAATTCGATTCCATCTCAGAGAAAAGGCAGCAAGAGGGCACAGGGACCTAACCGACCTCCTGAGGCTAAAAAGAAAGGCCTACAAAGGATGGAGGATGGGATTCACTTCCAAGGAGGATTATTTTGCACTGGCCCAGTCCTACAGGGAGCAAACCAGGAAAGCCAAGGCTGCAACTGAACTCCAACTAGCTTCGAACATCAAGGACAATAAAAAGTCCTTTTTCAGATA
>NW_017729015.1:2267423-2275748 GCF_001723915.1 Gavialis gangeticus
GGGCTGGACTCAATGATCTTCCAAGGTCTCTTTCAGCCCAAGAATCTATGAATCCTTGAAAACGGTCCCGAAAGCTCTTCAGCCAGTTCTTTTACAACTCTTAGATGTGAGTTATCTGGACCTGAAGGTTTAAAAAAAATGTAACCTAAATTGCTGCCATCTAATATCCTCCTGAGTTACTGCTGGAATGGAAAGTGTTTCATCACCATCCTGTCTTAGAACAATATCATCTGGCTTTTTCCCAAATATAGAGCTGGGATATTCACTGAACATTTCTGCCCGTTCCATATTATCTTCAACTATTCTACTGTTACTATCCAAAAAAGGAACAAAACCGTTGCCAGGATTTCTTTTTATCCTAATATACTTAAATGCCTTCTCAGTAATGTACAAATTTTAGTCAAATATAGTATTGAGAAAAAGGCATTGAGAAGGGAGTAATTAGGTGAAATCAAACATGATGCACAGGTTTTCAGACTAGATAGTCCAATGGTCCCTTCTGGCCTCAAACTCCATGGAACCTATGCCACGTCCAAGCCATGTCCAGCTCTTCCCAGCAGCCTCTGATCTACCCCCACCTTCTCCTTAAGCCCAACCACCTCATCTTCCTTTCCCATGCCCCTTTCTTCCATCCTCCCAAGTCCATACTGGATTACCCCAAGGTGCTTCCTAACTTTTCTGAATTGCCCAGCCTCTGCCTTGAGCCTAGATTTACATTGTGCCTCCTGCCACCTCTGCAGCTTTCTTTGCATCAGATGCTGTCCTGTCCACCCAACTGAAAAGCCAAGCAGCACAATCAGCAGTTCTGCAATGAAAACCTTAACCCTACAGGGCCTCTACACTGTACTTTCCTCTGGAAAGCAGCCACCCTGCCACATGACTCTTGCAAGCAAAGGAACCCTTAATGTCACTATCCCATTGCCTGTGCCATGTCCTCTAACTGCAGTAATCAGGCAGCCCAGCATGCTACCTCCACCCTCCCAGCTCTGCCTCCCTGCACAAGTATATATTTACCTTCCTGAGGTTGCCGCCATCCTGCAAATAAATAGGGCCATTTTTCTGCTGTTAAAAATAAGCGTCTCTCTCTGGTGGGAATAAATAGCCTTGTTTCAATGGTGGAAAATTTGCTTCTGACAGTAAAAAATTAGCCGTGCTGCATGAGTCGAGTGATTTCCATTCTGCGTCCGATCCTCCAGATCAATAGTAAACGGCTGAGGGGATCAGGCAGCAGTCGTGCTACCCTCAGTTGGAAATAGCTGCTTAGGAGGTACCTACAGTCCATGTGCTGTTGGAGCTGCTGCTGATGGGGAGATGTGCTGCTGTGAGAGCTCTTGGGAGCTTGTACACGTGACGGGGGTTTAGTCCTGCCTCTATTCTGTGCCCCCTAAATTGCAACGGTGGGTTTTTAATTAAAACCCACCATTTGAATTTATGGGTTTCTATCACTGTTATGATTAAAGGCTCATTTTTTTTTTTTTTTTGACAGAGCCTGCCCATGGCTGGGCGATGAGCTGCTGTCATTTCTGAGCTGTGGGGGTTGGAGGGCTCCCTGTCCTTCCGTCTGCTGTGGCGGTGCTTCCTGACGCCCCTTGAGCAGGCTGCTAACAGGCTGGGTGCTGCTCCAGCTAAGGGGTAGCACCCAGCCCGATCCAACTCTTCCCCAACCCCGATCTGGGACAGTACCCAGTCCACTAGTAGCCTGCCCTGGAGGCACTGGGAGGTGCCACTGCTGTGGAGGGATGGACCAAGGCCCCCTGCAGCCCAGGGACAACTTGGCCCACTGGTTGCTTGCCTGCTGGCTACAGGCAGGCTCTGTCAAAAAACAAACAAAAAAAGGATACAGCCCCTTGCCGTTTCTACCTTCAGCAGGCACCTGCTGAAGGCAGAAGTGATGAGGGGCCCAATCCTTTTTTTCTGCAGAGCCTGCTTGCCTCTCCTGCAGCTGGGGGTGAGCTGACTAATAGCTGCAATGCACTGTTGCAAACTAAACTAAATCAGGACGTAGTTTAGTTTGCAATGATGCAAACTCATTAAACCCCCCCAAGACTCCTGCACATGTACAGCGTCACACCATTAAGCCACGCAAAGTGGCATTTTCATCATGTGTACATGGTAATGGCATCATGTGTACAAGCTCCCCTTGAAAGCCATTGGGGAGGTTCAGCCCAAGCAGTCCCAGCCAAACCATCACCCTGCATGCCTCCGTCTGCCCCAGGGGGTGGGGAGGTAGGTCTTTGCAGCCTCTCCGCTAAGGTTACCAATGGAAATTGGACTAGGAATGGCTGTGAGGGTGGTACGGAAAGCCTGTTTACTGTGATCAGGCCCGAAACCCCACAACCTGTTTCACATAGGTCCTTGGCTAGGTTGAGTGACTGGAGCTGGATTTGAACCATCAGCTCCAGGCTGAAGACACTGGGGATGAACAGCAGGGGGAATGAAAGCCAGCAGCTCAAGTTTGATCAGCCTGAATCTTTAGTCAGCAGGCAAAGCCAACTACTATATATAAAGCAACTCACTCACAAATTTCTTCCCTTGCCAAAGAGCCCCTCCCCTCAGGCAGGCAAGGAACCAATGAGATCTCTTCTTAGCCACCTTGGTAAAAGACATTGCCGAGAGCGAGGAAGGTACCAAGCAACTGTGCTGAATCCTCTCTGCCTCTTTGGTAAGCTGCAGTGCCTTACTCAGTGTCCTAAGCTGGGCTGTGAAGGGATGGTGGTCTGCCTCACAGCTTGCACAGCATAGCAGGAATGAAGGAAAGCAGGGATACAAAATCCTGAGCAGAGCAAGAATCAGCTATGCCTTCCTTCTCGCTTTGAGGGGGTGATTCATTGGGCCCAAAGAAGATGCTTTCCCAAACCAAGACCTCTTTCAGAGTCCAGAACCTCTTTCCACATGGAGCTGTGTGAGTGCATCGTGTGCTTTATAGACACCCATGCAGCAGGTTGCTGGCCCCAAAGGGTTTAAAGCTGGTGTAGGCAAGCACCATATAGCAACAGCCAGCCACGCTATGCAGAGGCATGGGACGCTGCAGAGAGGTGGAGCATGGTGAGAGAGCCAGTGTGTTCTGAGTACGCCCACTGGGACACAATGTGCATGGTCCAGAAGGGCACAGGGGGAAGTAGGAGAGAGGAGAAGAGGAGACTCTGTATATGAGAGAGTTGTAGGATCGGGTAAAGGAAGAAGCATAGGAGAGAGTGAGGGGGTGGGGATGATGAGATGGAAGTTCAGCTTTGTATATAATAAGACAGAAAATGAAAGGATGGATCTGAGGAGGTGGGCGACACAGCTGGGGCACTGGCATAAGTAGCTAACTGCAGTGGCATGGTAACGTTGTGGAGAGCTGGGAGTGTGGAGATGCCCAGCCATCAGGACAAGGAGTAGCTAGCAAAGGACTTCATCAGCAGACACTGAGACAAAGGATAGTCCCTTAGGATCTCATCATGGAAGAAGCACAGACAGGACCTGACAAACCACTGGATGCAGGAGCAGGACGATGGGATTAATGTGATTCCTCAGAGTAGGAGCTCGTTTGAGATTCCCTGAGCTCTTTGGCCTGGGATCAAGGCAGGATATCGTACAAGACACAACTTCCCCATCTCACTCCACAGCCCATCTGGCAGGGCCCTGGCTGGAACGATGATGAGACACGCTTTCCATGTGCCGTCCTGTCATTTCTGTCAGCAGCACAGCAGCCGTACAAACTAACTGGGATCATCTCCCAAAGATTTCCCTGCACAGCAAGAGTGGGGCTTGGCTGGAACTTGGGGAGAATATGGAGCTGGTATCCTTTTGACTTAATGCTGCCCACCCATCCCAGGCAAAAGGCTGATTTGGAAGCCCTAAAGCCTGCATTTATTAAAGCAAAATATCACTGGCTGTTTGTGTGATCTACACAGCCATGGATCAAGGGATAAATGGATCAACCCCCTGTGAGGGCTCTGAACAGGCCTCCCTCCTCTCTGGGACCTCCAGGAAGCTGAGTGTGTCTGACTCACTTGTTTAATTTTAAACCCTGAAACATAGAAACATGCTGGAGAGAAACAGTAAAAGGAGCTGGTTCATCCCAGAAGCCTTTTCAGCACTGGGGTCATTGTAATCCAAAAGGTAGGGGAGCCATCAGTGGGGCAGGCTTGACCCTGCCCAGGGTCACCAGGCAGAGTGCCCTTGCAGCACATAGATTAGAGCTGTGGGAGTGTCCCCTCCCCTGGCATGCCCCACCTTGTTCTGCTCAACAGAGCTGTGATTTTTATGTTGCCAGGGAATACAGAGCCCACAATAAAAAGGCAGCAAGCCAGTGACCCCCATCAAGCCTTTTATTCAAGCCACTCCATACAAATGTCTTCAAGGTGAGAGAACTTCCTGAGATACCTAGTCATAGTGCCTTGCATGTCTCTGGAAGGTCCCCAGTGGTCTTGGTGGCAGGAATGGGTTAAGACCTTGACAGATGGATGGGAAGGGCATGTGTGGAGATGGACAGATGGAGCAATAGTTTGTGACACCAACACAAAAGGTTATTTCTCCACCTGCCTAATGAGCACAGGAATTTGAACCCCAGAAGTTCCTTCCAGGGTCATATGAAGACCGCTGGCATGCCCCGCTCCCACCTCATGGACTGGAGTATGGGGCACACACCACGTTGGCACTGGCTCAGCCACCTGCCCTGCTGAATAGATCATTTTGTGCAAGAGGTAGGACTTTGCACTGAAAGTCTTCTTGCATTGAAAGGACACAGCTGTAGCTCCTTGGACATTCATCTTCATTTATTGCATTTGGCTTGGAGGACAGGAGAGTCAGGTCAGCCAGCTTGGCCTGTGTCTATGACCCTTCCCCAGCCCGCTCCCTTCACTGTTGTTGTGTGTTCTGGCTCAGTGACAGGACGGGTGAGCTTAATCTTGCCCGAGTCAGTTATAGGCTCATCCTGAGAGGACGTTTTGACATATTTTACTATTACATGAGATAACTGGCACTTGAGAGGCTTAATTGGCGAGCTATGAAAGTGTGGCTGCTTTTATGCCTCTGAAGAAACAGGTCCCTGCGTGGCCATGAATACTCTCTTGATTGTACAAGCGGCCTTCCCATTGCCCCTGTGTTTCGTTAACTTGGTTTCTGAAAATTTCCAAATGGGCCTGAGGGAGCCAGGCAGGGGGCCTGGACTCTGCTTTATTGTCTTATCTGAAGGTCAGCTCCTCGGGAGAGGGAGGCCGCCTCCCTCCATGCAACTGCATGGTGAACGGGAGCCAATCCAAAGCATCACCCTTGGACATTATGTTTTTGACCCCTAACAGCAATGGGAATTTCTCATTCAAGCAAGCATCCACATGGCAAAGATGCCCTTGAACCATGTGGGAGAGGAGGGCAGAATCTTATAGATAGATAAAGAGAAAGGCCTGAAGGAGAATATTTCTGTCATAAGATATTCCCTTGCAGAAATCTTGGAAACCTTAGAAAGAGTTTTTGCTCAATGTTATTAATTAAGGCAAAAGAATCCCCATATGGAAAGAGAAACAGTCAAGTTATATTTTTGCTAAATACGCAGCACCATATGGTAACATACAGAAAATTGGCCACATAGGCAGCTTAGAATATATGTTACCATATGTTCATATGTACTTTATAATTTCTTTGTTTTTCAAAGAGGGCATTGTCTTATGGGGCAGAAATGAGCAGCCCGCCCCTGGGGAGAAGAGAGAGCATCACGATCCAGTTTCTCAGCAAAGAGCCTGGGCACCAATCCAGCCGCCTGGCCCCAGTGGGGTTTTGTGTGGTACAGGACTGATAAGACAGATACAAGGGCAGTGTGGGTTTCTTCTCAGCTCTGTGTGGTCAAAGGTACCTCTAGGCATGGGGCAGCCTGCAAACAAGCTTGTGTGAGTGCGTGCGTGTGCGTGTGTGTGCGTGTGTGTGTGTGCATGCACACACTGGAGAGATCCCAGGAGAGGAGTGAATGAGGAGGAGGAAACACAAGCTTTCCTATGGTTGTCCCCAGAAAACCTTAATTTTCCTGCAGGGCAGGCAAAAAGAGGAGGAGGAAGGAAGAGATCTGGATAGGAGTGGTGCCAAGGAAAGCGACCTTGGGAAAATCCTAAATAGTGAACACGGGCTGCCTTAGGCGTGCATGTATGTGTGTGTATGTGTGTGTGAGAAAGAACATGAAAGCTCCATGGGAGGATTTGTGTTTGTTTGTGTGAGAATGTGCATGTGTGTACATGCGTGTGCTTTCAGAGTGCGTCCACATGCTGCCGGAAAATAAGTTTGTCTGCCTAGTGTGTGTAAGCGTGTTCACTTTCATACCGAGCTTGTGCATTTGCAATGAGAAGAGATCCGTGTGTGCATTCAGTATGTATACATAGGTGCACAATTGGAGACTATAACTTCAGATTGTGTGTGCCCTCAGCCCCAAGACAAATATGTGCTTCCAGTGTGCTCTAATAGGACTATGTGTCTGTATGGAATAAGTCATGTGTATGCACTCTGAGTAGACTCCTATTTCATTCTGTGCACCCAAATGGCACTTACCCAGACATGTAACTGCTGTTTTTGGCATCTACAGGCAGTTTTTTATTCTATTTCATATGCAGTGTGGAGGCGCAGGGTTCCACATGGCTAACAAATGTGTGCAGTAGGCTGCACTCTGACTGGGCAAGTACACGGCTCCGTATACATATTCCCGAGTGAGTGTAAATCCTGAAAGTGTAGCTGGATAAAACCCCATGACTAGTAGGTGTTAGATGCTGGAGAGAGAGACAGCACTTCCTACAGGTAGCCCAATATTTTGTGGTTAGGGCACTCATCCTGGAAATGGGAGACAGGTTCTAGACTGCCCCTCATCCAGAGGTGGCTTGAATTCTTGTTTTCCAGCACAGTGGTTTAACTACAACATCAAAGGTTAATTATTACCTTAGGTCTTTCTTAGTCCTCTTCTTAAAGCCAACCACCTGGGAAGCCAAGAGAAGGAGGTATGTTGGACTAGGAGGAAGAATGTGAACTTGAGGATGTGTGAGCTAGCTGACACCCTGGAAGGATTCTTGCCTGGACCCTTGTTCCCAAAGGATCAGAAAGTTCTCCATCGCTCTCTTTCCATTTTAGCCAATGGCTATGAAATGTAAGGTGCATAGGCTCAGCTTCAGGAGATGAGCTAGAAAGTGAACTGGATAATGCTTAATCTATGGCCGGGTCAACTATCATTCCAGGACTTATACTTGGGACTTGTGTGGGTAGAGTACATGCTGCAAATAGAGTAGGATCCCAGTTTCTGGGTCAGTCCCAAAAATGGCAGCTATGGGCTAGGTAGATGCTATTTGGTCATGTAAATTGAAATAGGGGTTTTCTCTGTCTGTGCACATACACCACGTGGATTTTTAGAAAGCATTATACAGAGTTGGACCTCAGGGCTCGTGTATGTAAAACCTTGAGCATAGCTGTTCATAACACTTCCCAGTTAGCTTGGAGGAGAGTACCACAGGATGTCTTAGCAAACAAACATGCAATGCACACAAAACACTACAAATAGGATTCCAAAGACCTATGGATAACTACTTAAACTCAAAGAGACAGTCCCTACTGCATGCAGCCTTTTCTTCACTGCTGCTGTTACCCATGTAACAATGCAAGGTTTCAGTGTAGCATTTGTCCTGATATACAGAAACACGCACATACAAAGTTTAGACACATCCTGGATGACCTTCTTTGGGGCTGGTTTGTCACTCTCTGTGATGTAGCCGTTAGATGCCATGTCCGTCCACCACCTGGACTCTTGAGAGCTTGAGAAGAAGGGTAGCACCTCAGTCCTTCCCAAACTCTCCAGAGCCCTCCCAGCCAGCGGTCTGCAGCTCTCATTGCTCCTCATGCTCCTGACTCTGGCTCATGACTGAACAGTGTCCTTCAGTGTTGCTGCGGCAGGAAATCTGTAGCCTGTAAGCAAGCTGACCTGGGTTTGGGGACCCACCTCTCCCAGCAGACACATCTCTTGGTTCTGCCCCATCAGGTGCTGTCTGTACGCTCTGCATATAACCCTTCCCTGAGCTCTTACCAGCTCAGCTTTCAGATGGAGACCATGTGTGCACCTTGCCCCAAATATATGCTTCCTTCACAGCTTCCAAAACAACCTCAGGGTCTGTCTGCTAACGAACCCCTCTATTGGACCCTTGGTCTTTACACATGAGCCACCTCACCCTGGTCCATGCAGAAACAAGAGGATTCAAATAAAACCCCTAGCTACCTCCCTGCCACTTACAGGCAGCCTCTGCTTAGCACTCTTAATTGGTTCCTGAAAAAACGAATGTTAAGTGAAAAAAGTATTAAGTAAAACCAAAAGTTATTGACAAC
>NW_017729015.1:2280748-2301482 GCF_001723915.1 Gavialis gangeticus
ACAAGAGGATTCAAATAAAACCCCTAGCTACCTCCCTGCCACTTACAGGCAGCCTCTGCTTAGCACTCTTAATTGGTTCCTGAAAAAACGAATGTTAAGTGAAAAAAGTATTAAGTAAAACCAAAAGTTATTGACAACCCAAGATGGTGACTGCAAGTGTTTTTAATGACCCAAGATGGCAACCATAAGTGTTATAATGAAACTCACTGAGTGCTAAGTGGAATTAGGTATCAATTTTAAATGAGCGTTATAGAGAAACAGTGGTAAGCGAAATAGCATTAAGCGGGTGTTGCCTGTATTTCTTTTTTCCTTTGGACCCCCAAATCACATGCTCCAATAAAAATTATATGGGATCCCCTAGGAGAACGAGGCATGAGGATGATGATAACCCCAGGACCTCCACTGCAAGCTGTGAACAAGTGAGAGTGCACTTCATGGCACCCAATCCATGCCAGATACTGTCAGCACACTCCCCTTCTCATCAGGTTGTCTTCTGAAGGAAAACACCTTCTCCCAGGGGCAGACGTATGTCAGGAGACATATGTCAGGAGTGGCATATTCTCAGAAGCCTGGGCCAGCAGTCGAGCCAAGAACAGGAAGGTGCCAGCAGTCTGAAAGCTGGCTCAGTAGTAAGGCACAGTGGCAACATTCACCGTTGGTGAAACAGGCTTGAGCACACTTAATGAGATGTGAGAGGCACGGCTCATTTAGTGAAGAGAGGCTGGAACTCACCCATAGTAGTCATCCTGCTGAGCCCAGCCAGCAAGCCCTACTTTGAGCAGAGAGGATTCCTGCTACAGTCCCCAGCATGGCCCTTGTGGGACAAGAAGTGACACATGACCCCCTAGCACTGAATCTGCATTGACAGTAGCAGAAGGCATTCCAGGTTCCCATGAGGCTCATTCAGTCTGTGCCTCTGCACCATAAAGCTCCCCAGCACAGACCCAAGAAGGCTAACTGCCTGGCACTTGAACAGGATGCATCAGCCCTCTGGTCTGGGGCATTAAAACAGCAAAAGCCTTTGGGTCTCAGCTTCTCTGCGGCGGGTACTTGGAAGTGTGAGAGGTTCAGCAGGCTGAGCCAGCTTCATGCAGGTCCAGCAGGTACGATGCAGACAGACAAAGCTCCTAAGGAATGGAATCCCACCTGCATGAACAGCTCCAGCACACATCCACATGAAAGGGTCCAGAGGAGGGCCACCCGCATGATCCGGGGACTACAGGGCAGACCCTACATGGAGCACATCCACGTGAGACACTTTACTGCACAGTGGAGCAAATTGCTGTATAGTAAGCATCACTGTCTACACATGCAGACCTTTACTGTGCAGAAATTTGCTTTACTCAGCAGTTAATTTGCTACCTGCAAATGCAAGTAGCAAACTAACTGCTGAATAATTACTGTGCAGTAAGGCATGTGTAGATGGCCAACTGGGAGAAAATTTGCTCCTGGTCAGCTGGGTGGCAGTGGGTAGGAGATTGCTCCCTGCCCCCATGAGCTGCGTGCTGCTGGGGTGAGGTCCACCACTGGAGCCTGGGTGGAGAAAATTTCCATCTGCCCTGGCAGCAGGGAGGTCCCAGCCCTGGCTCCTCGATCACAATGTGTGGAAGCGATGTCACCCAGGTGGGGACAATCATGACCATAGAGCCTGGGCTGGGAGCTCTGTGCTACTGGAACAGGGGGACACTGTCTGGTGGTGGAGCCTGCCCCAGCAGCAGGCAGATCCCAGGGGCTGGGAGTAATCTGCCATCCCCTGTTCCACAATCACAGAGCTAAGGCTGGGAGCTCCCTGCATGGGGAAGAGTTCCCCACCTAGCCTGGAGCTGGCTGGGACCTGCCCCAGAACAGGACAGTTCCTGGCCAGCCCTAGGCTGTGCAGGGAAGTCTGTACATGCAGCTTGGAGCTGGCTGGGGACTGTCCCATTTCAGGCAGCCCCCAGCCAGCTCCAGGTTGCACGTGCAGACTTCCTTGTGCAGTCTGGGGCTGGCTGGGAACGGTCCCAGTCTGGGGCAGGTCCCAGCTGTGCAGCTTTTCCCCAACTCTTTGTCCCAATTAGGACATTGAGGCATGGGCCTTGGAAAGAGGTGCAAGGCAGGGGCTAGTCCCAGCCCCCTGCCCCCATCCACCAGTGGGGTAGCTAGCAGTGAGCCCCAAGCTGGGCAGGGAATCCTTGCCCAGTTGGGGGCTCACCGCTAGCTACCCCATGGATGGGGGCAGGGGGCTGCTATCTACCCCTCTCCTGCAGCTTTTTCCAATGTTCCTGCTGCCAATCAGGGAGCTGGGGCCAGGAGCTCCTTGCTGACAGGGCAGGCGGACATTGTCCCCACCCAGGCTGTACCACTGGAGCCCACCCTAGCAGCAGTCAGCTTCCAGGGACAGGAAGCAATCTCCCAGGCCCTGCCAGGAGCCAGCTGTCTCCTGGCCCTGTGCTCCCTTCCAGTCCCTGGGCTAGCACCCAGGGGAGCCTAGATCTCCTTCTGGCTGCTGCTGCAGGGGGGCAGAGCAGGGTGGGCGGAAATCTGCTCCTAAATGTGTGTAAATTACTCTGCAGTAAACCCATCCAGCAGCAACTGCACGTGTAGAGGTGCCCGGTGAGGACAGGGGACAGAGGCACGGACTCTCTCTCTTCTCTCTCTCTCTCTCTCTCCCTCATAAACACGCTGGCACACACTTACAGAGCAAAGTTAATAAACTTTAACATGTCTTTGAAACCTCATCAGCCTTCCTCAGGTCTCCTTTGTTCTTAGTTCCCATCATGGTGGGGCAAATGCTGCTCTGGGTGTCACACAGTGCAGGTGAGATATTTCCGAGGATGCCCCCAAGTCCTTTGGCACAAGTATGACCCCTATAAAGCAGGGATTAGAAAACTATAGCCTATAGGCTGGATCAGGCCTGCAAGGGTATCGGATCTGGCCTCTGTGGAGGATCAGTGGCATGCATATACCATGCTGCCAGCTCCTCTGAAGTACCTCCTTCTGTACCTTCTATGCTCCTCTCTCATGCCTGCACTTATATTTGTTACAGAACTTCCTCCTCCCCATTGCCTTTAGGGATGGTAATCTGTGGTGAGGGTGAGACAGGCAGCTTGGGTGCTCAGGTGGTGGCCTATGCTGGCAGAAGTTTGCCAACCTCTCCTGTAGAAAAACACCAAGGGGAGCATCTACACAAGATGTTTACTGTGGACTAGAATAATTAGCTCTGCAGTAAACGTCTTGCATATACAACACATGTGGTCCTATTAGACCGCAGAAAACTAATTAACTCTGCAACAGGGTAGTACTTGTAAATACAAGTACTATCCTGCTGCAGAGTTTTTTACTCCACAGCACCACATGTAGATGGTGATCAGGGCTGCCTGGGGCAGGAGCGTGCTTCAGTGTGGGGACTGCCTGCCAGATAGCCCCACACTAGAGCACCCTCATGCCCCAGCCAGCCCCTCTGCTGCACGCTGAGCTGGGTCAGAGCTGTTATTAAAGCAAAAACCGTGCGCATGGCAAGAATGCCTGTGATGGTCCTGCTGGGCAAATGCACATGCCTAGCACATAAAATGTGATCTCCCATCTCTGAAACAAATACATGAGTGGAGTACCCATTGCTTCCTTCTGTGCCTCTCCAGCTGCCGTTCTGTAGTGCTCATGGCAGTACCCTGTGGTGGGCAGTGCCTTGATATGGAAGGCGCCTGCTAGGGTAAGGATGGCTTTGTGCAAGTAATGATGTTTCCTAGCATGACTTGCATGTATCACTCTTGGGCTGCTGGGAAGTAAGTGTGGGATAGAGGGGAAGTAGTGCAAAGAGTACAGAAGTCAGCATGGCCAGAAGGGCTCAGTGTCCCTATTTGGAGGCTGGATGGCATAACATGGTGCAGTGGGGGGCATATGGGGTACCAGGCACCTGGAATTTTGATCCTGTCCCTTTTGGAAAATGTAGCTCCTTGTAACTAAGAAGGCATATCTGAAATTGCAGCACACCTAAGGGGTGGTTCCTGGCAGGTTCTTGAAGCTGGAAGCCGGAGCAACGTTCCTGGGAACTGTCTAGAGCAAGGCTGGTCTTGGAAGTCATAAAACCACAGGAGAAACGGGATGGGAACTCCAGCTCCATTTGTCCTGACTTTGCCTATGGTGTTTTGCAAGAAATTTGGGCTTGTTACAAGAATTCTCCCCTCAGCTGCCTGCCTCCAGAAAAATGCCCAAGAGAGGAAAGAGAACGTCTCATTTAGCTGGAAGGGACCAGTCTGGAAGGAGCTGTGAGTTATTATCATGTGCTCATCAACTCCAGCAGAAACATTCTCCTCCTTCTCCGGGTCAAGCAGAGTGCAAGGAGGTGGAGTGCAAACTTCTCCCTGTCACTTACCGGTGACTCAGAAGTCACCCAGGCCCCCTTGCCTGGTGGAGCACTGGGGGTTAATCTCCAAACCACATCAGCCTCTTCCCCAGCACGCACAGCAGCTGCACTGTTTCAAGCATGCTGTGTTGCGGTCTGGATAGCTACTGCTGACTGCTGGGGCTGAGAAAGCCCAACTCATTCCACCTCCCACCATGGGCAAGACTCCACATGTGCAAAGGCAGAGCTGCTTCCCAGTCCCGCTGCCTGAGCCCCCTTTTGGCTCAGAGAAGCTTCATTAAAAGGAAACACAAACCAGAAGCAGAAGGAAGCACTTTTAAGTTGCTGGCAGCTTTGCCTTTCTGTGAGTTATGAGGTCTTGCTTTATTCATGGGGCAGAAAAAATGCTTATCTCCTAAGAGTCCATTATGTTTCATTTGGAGCTTCAGTGCAATCAATGCTTTGGCAAAGGAAGTGCTCCCCCCCACCTTCACCCTCCCCAAACTTTATCGCTCTATTTCATTACTGCAAGTTGCACTCATTCTGGTTTATCAGCAGTGATGAAGTGGATTGCTGAGTTCTCTGCTGTCCTAGCAAAAATGAGGATGGAGACATTATACTCCAGGTTCCTGCTATTTTCAGAGACCTTGGCTGCATGATTTATTCATAAAAAAGCCATTATTTATGCCAAAGAAAGAAGACAGAATGGGTTAGCTTTTTAAGTGCTTATAATGCATTATATGGTACCTTAGCCTGCCAGACATCATTTATAATTGTAGAATCCCTTAACCTCTTTTTTTTCCTATTTTTCCTACCCTTCACATCAGTGCAGAGGGTGATAGCAAACTCTGTTAATTAGCAGAAGTTGACAGATGTGGCAAGGAGAGGTAAGGTGAAATATCATCGAAGACGACGTTTCTCAGGCACCTAAGTGAAGAAAGACCCTCCCTCCTCCCAGCCTTGATCTCCCAGCGCAGGCAGCGCAGTGAATTGAATACAGCAAGGAAGGCATTAGCATGATTTGACATAGGTATCCATCCACACCATCAGCTGAGGCTTACACAAAGCTGCTTCTTACTCTTTTTTAACTCCCCTGAAGGTCTCCCAGCTGCTTCCCTTACAACAGAGGGCTCTACAGATCTCATTGAGAACAAGCAAGTTTCTGTGCTCCAAATTCCCAGGTCTCTTGCTGCTGCTCATGTCTCTGCCAAGATTTTTTTGTCAGGGAGCTTGAACCTGGAACATCCTTAGGACCGCACAACAGGCCAGCATTCATCTAGATTTTGACTACAATTTTTCGCTGTTTGAAAGTCACCTTCTTTCATGGTCACAGACTTGATCTATTTAATTTTTATGGGATGAAAGCAAATTTCAATATGGTGACACTCAAAGTACAGGTAGTGTGTGGGGTGAGTGGTCAACTACAGGATTAGAGCAACAACAACAGAGCTGAAGTGCTGAGGGCCTCATATGAATCATGAGTGGAAAGATCTCCCCTCACTTTCTTGCGCTGATTGGCCAAGGCACTATGGTGATTTTTCATTCTTGAAATACAAGGAGATTTTCTTTGCGACTACGCTCACTGCTGCGCATTATATCCGGTTCATTATTCAGTCCATAAAAATTTGTACCAATTTTTGTATACATTTCTGCAAACAGTTATACCAGCTTTTTACATTCACACAAATGTCTAGGGATAAGCTTTTATACCTGAAGCTGCAAATGAATTGAATTGCATACTAGTGAGTGCGCAATAGCATAAATATATTTTCACCAGAAGTGCTCCCCTATCACAATGAACAGGTCTGGGTACAGACATGAGTGGATCTAGGATTTTGAAAAGGGTGTGGCTCTATATCACATAACACATCACATTTTCCCACAGTTAAAGGGAAAGAAGAGTTACTAATATGCTAGGGGCCCAGTACTACATTATTCAGTTTAAGATCAAAACAAAAACAAATATAACTCATTATTTGCTATATGCACTAGTTTGCTAGCTTATTTATTAATTTTAAAAGCACAACAAACTGGGCCAAAATAGTTAAAGCATTGTTTTATTAGTTCTGTAATAATATAGTTAAATGTATATAACTTATTCAGATTCTTAAAAAAAAAAATCTAGCCTTCTTAAGCATTTTGACAGTTCAACCAATAAGTGTTAATCATGCCCTCACTTGAGTCAATGTTCACCTGATTTTAATCTTACCATAACTAAGTTAAGATTTTTACCTAGAACTAAAAACAGTCTGTGAAATAGAATGGAGACATTGCCAGGAATGGCTAACAGACAGCAAAATTCTGGAAGAAAGGATCATTTGATTAATGGAACTTCAAGACCATTAAAAAGGAGAGAGGGTTGTTAACACTTGTGGAGTAAAGAGTTTAGCAGTAATCAGGTACACTATAATGAGCCTCAAAATCAATTCACTCTGTGATCGCTGCCTGAACAGAAATGCTGTTGCCTCTCCAAGGCAGAGGGTTTTAACATTTGGGTGGAGCAGGAATCAAAGGGGAGGTGCAACTGCTCCACAGTGCCCCTCCAAGTTGACAAATCTGGGGCCTGGATACATATTCTGATGTAATGCTCTTTCATGTACCAAAGAGAATGGGAGAAGATGTTGAATATCCTAACATGTCTACTTTTGCTTATCTCCTATAAGGCTCCCTCCCTGCCCCTCACTTGGAGAGATGTAGGAACCTGAATGATTTCTTCAGGTACTTCTCTTGCTTATAGTAGAAAGTTGTCTAATCAGGAAACAGAACCCATACCAGGTGCCTCAGATGGTGAACACAGTGTCTGGATACCAGATATGAACAGTCAAAGGCATTTCTGGTATGAATAACCTTGGAAAGCTGGATGACATGGATATGTTTGCTAGAAACTCCTTTCTGATAATTAAAACACATAGGATGGGTTTCTGGACAGTTTGTGGATAGAGGAAAGCTGGAAAAAGTTCTGGCTTTAAGAATAATCCTAGTATCTGGCCTGTCACCATGAGACTTCTTAAACACTAAACAATGCACACCCCGGTCTCTGCTCTGTGATGAGTCAGCATTCTGCATCCAGGTCTCTAATACTTGATTTCCACCCATACGGGCCAGGGAAGTTTGTACAGGTCTTTCCTAACTGGGAGTTTGCAATATCTTTCTGAAAATCCTGTCTTGTGGAAATTGTCCCTTGTGCCTCTCCCAGAATGACCCACTTGCTCTGCTATTGGATCCTGGCAGATTTACTGTGTGTCTGGATGTCAGGCTAGTAGTGTCCAGTAAGCTCTTAAGGGAGGCAGAGTTTCTGTTTGGCAGAAGGCATCCATAATCTTGTGCAGAAATGCCAAACCTTAGAAAAAAAATTAGGTGCTCTGAGTTAGGAGTCATCCCCTTGCTCACGCCACTCTTCCTCCCCCCTCATCCCAGCTCCCGTTGTAAGCCTTTTTCACTTATCAGAAAGTCCCTATTAAAAGCTTATGGTGTTTCCAGGTTCATCGTATTTGAAGCAAAAGGACCAAATCTCAGCATTCATTTTGTTTTTAAGCCTAAGATAAATAAAAATGTGAGATGGGAAATAATATAATATAATCATCAAGGAGAAGAGAAACCAAAGGCATAACTTACACACATATACAAATATAAACACACACACAGAACACATTTTAAAACCAATTAAAATCCCTTTGCAGAGAGAGCTCTTTCACCCACTCTCCAGGATACAAGGCTAGCTGCTTCCTTGGCGCTCTATATATGAATAATTAAAAGCTAAACATATGTTAAAAAATGCAAACAGTACATGATCCTGGAGAGTTCCCCTCCTCCTTAATATTTTCCAAAAAAAATAATCTGTTAAATGAATACAACTCTTGAAATATGCCAGTATGCAAGTCCTGAGCAATTTCCTAAATCAGCTGAGAAGGAGTTAAAGCCATTTGGCAGAGACTAACCCATTAGGCCTAATAATTATGAAATTATAGAGGTACTCAGGTGACTGTTAATTTCACACATACTGTTCAGCTCTGTGGCTAATGAGAGCCTGAAGAACTCAAGTGCCTCATCTTTCTTGTTGAATGGTGACCTGCAATTAATGAGCTTCTGCAAGAAAAGGCAGCATTTTGCACTTGGGGCTAATAAGATGGCTTTTGTGCAGCAGCATTGTGATACCAGGAGCTTTCGAATGAAGATTAAGAACTTTTCCCCTTATTTATTTATGAGCGCTATGTAGTCCAAGAGACCACACATGCAGAGAAGCGGCCCTGGTGTGAGTCTTGGAACAAACTTAAGAGCACAGTTGCTCTGAGGCAATGGCAAGCATCTTCTGTCTCCTGTGCTGGGTAATAACAAGACTGAGATAGCACAAAAAACAATTTCAAAGCAATTGCCCATGAGGAGGGTGAGCACAGGTTCAGTTCCTGGAAAAGCAATGAAATAAACTGATTCCCCCACTCCCTGCTGCCACCCGCACACACACACACACCCTTTGCAAGTGTGCCAGGGCTTGTTGGGTTTTCTGCATTCAAGAAAGTAACAAAGAGCCTCAGTCATGAAATACTGGTAAATAAGGAACAGCACTATTCAGCCATGTACTGCTACTGTTGCAGAGTGACTTCCAGTTCGGACACTCGAGTGTGACACCTCATATAATTCCAAAAATGACCAAAGATACAGGCACATTTCCAGCCTACTGCAAAAGCAACCTAAACATTATGGGAATTGGATTCCTTAGATGTATCAGGGTAAAACCCAAGCCCTTTATATCCTGGGCTGTTACCAACTTAAATTTTAGATGTTACCATCAAGTTAGATGGTTCTGGCCTAAGCCAGCTAATAACTGTTAGATAGTCAAGCATGTACATTTGTTAGAATCCAGGCTTTTTTATCCATGTATTATTGTTATCACAGTTGCTACTGTCATCATGAGTGTCATTATTACTGCTCCTACTACTTTTAAACATTTATATGTATTTGCATTTACTTTTAATCACAGAGGCACACATGTGCATACACACTCACTCATTCACTCACACTTAGATTAATAACAGACTGCTTTCAGATAGAGTAGTACCCGATAATCTTCAGGCTGACAACAGTAATAATCTTAATTTAGGGTGTCTCAAAAAAAGCTTTCCCAATGGTCATTGATGACTAGAAAATGGTATTTAAAGGTTTGCCTTTTGGAATTGGCTTGTAGATAAAGTAGATATTCTATTAGCACAATGGTCCAGGGGAATGGCAAGGGTTAATTGATTTCTAAAATTCTGTTTGTGACATAGTTTCCTTCAAGGCCCGTGTGTCTGAAGCCAGCAGACACACAGGATGGGAAATTGAAGACATGTTTCATAACATGAGATAAGATGGCATTAGGTCACAATGCCAAACTGCAAAGCCCTTGGGATTTCCGGCTTTGGGGAACAGACCAAATTAGGAGGACTGGTAAATAACCAAATTAAGATGTGTGCATGTGATGGATTTGTTGAAACAAAGGAATATGCTGACAGGACAGAATGTAGACAGTATAATGACCACAGGGAAACCAATCAACAATGCTCAGAAATGAAGAGTCATCAGAGGGGAGAAAGACTACAGAAGGAGGGATTTTAGAGAAGCAAAGGGTCCCCAAGAGGGGAACCCAAGCCCACCATGGACAGAGGGCAGACCACCAACTTGTCTTACCCACCCCAATGCAGGGGCACGGCTTGGCCTTCAACCTCCAGGCTGCTGACAACTGACATTCAAGAAAGAACCTCAGGGTGAAGTTTGTGTACTGGTGAGACATAACTGCCATTTGTGACAGCCCTAGGACTGGTAGATATAAAACTGTGGAGGTTAATTTGTTTGTCTTCTTTGTATTATTCGTATCTGCTATTTGATATGATCTGCTATCAATAAACTTTGCTTGTTATCAAATGGAAAGTTTGTGGTCAGTCTGAGGGTTTGGGTTCACCTGGAAAAAGGTATCCGAGTCATAAATCCAGTGCCAACAGTCACTTGACCAGGAAACCCCTCTTCTCTGAATCTTTATTCAAGCAAAGGTCTGTGCAAAGCAATGAGCCTTGATCACATCCAGAAATAGCAGTATGATTTGGAGCATAGGGCTTGAAGTCAGGAGACAAGGTTTTTATTCCTGGTTCTGCTATTGATTATCAGTACAATGTGGGTGAATCACTCCACCCTTCTATGTCTGCCTATTGTCCTCCCACTTGGTAGGGTAGGGATTGAAACAGATCCCAGGGTAATATGCTTTGAAGTCGACAACTAAAAACCCTTGTAGCACTATGAGGTATTTGTGGGTTCTACAAAGCTATCATTACTACCCCCATGGCCTTTCCTTTCTGCCCAAAGGAAACCCAAGTTTGTTTCAAGAATCTCCTCAAACAGAAAACACTATGGATAAAGATAACTACAGAATTCACTTGCAACAGTTTACTCAACACATTTAACCTCTTTTTCTATTTATGAATTGTCAGAGAATGCTTTTTATGCATCTATCTGTTGTTTTCTATTATCCTATGAATGATTTAGGAGTACCCATTTCAGCCTCTGCAAGTTTCTTCAACAAAATATTATGTGCAATTAATTATCATTGTGGGGACCAGCCATTTAAGCCACCTGATATCACCTCTGTTCTCTCATTGGATGGTTCCTGCACCTACAATGAGACTTCAAAATAGCCACCTCTAGTAGAAGAGTCTACTACAAAGCTTTGTCTGTGCTTCAACCAGTCTTCACAGAAAACAAAGAAGAGGCACAAAAAAGACCTTGTAGGCAAATCTCTTCTTTTTAATTCTATGCTTGCTCACAATAGTTTTTGTAGTATTTGTTTAACTCTAGTACAACTTAGTAACCAACAAGTAGTCTAGAAGTAAACCTACCCCTGTGGCTAAGAGAAAAGGCTCCAGTGTTTTGCTCAACAGTAGATTGGGTCTATTGTTACCTGGGACTCTGCAAATGGGACTCTCAGCTCACCTCTCCACTGGGAGACTTGGGACACCTGGGTTCAGTTCCATGCTATTTGGTGTGATTTTTAGGAAAGTTACATCATCAAAGGCAGTTCTGGCATGCATAAGGGAGCAGAGTTATGGTTGCTTACTAAATTGGTTTGAAATTGGCCTAAATTAGGTCACCCACAGCTAGCACAGATGCATTTGTTTCTGCTGATACATCCTGACTGGTGCAGGCTTCTTTGAACCCAAGTGCTGATCCCCTTGGAGGAGTTCCACCAATACCAGCGAGCATTTGTTTCCTTTGGACACCCTGGCTCTGTTTCCATCATTGCTTACCTGGCCCTCTTTTCCTTTTTTATAGGATGCCTGCAGTGCTTAGGACCACAGCAAGGGAAGGTATGTGTACTTGTCTATATCAGATCCTGAACTATTACAACACAATGGGCATGTCTGTGCAAGATGTTTACTGCAGAGTTGACTAATTAGCTCCACAGTAAATGTCTCAGCATCTACATGTGTGCCTCTGTTAGACTGGAGTAAGCTAATAAACTCCTCAGCACAGTAGTGTAGATGCTGATGCAGCTGGCTGGGGCATGAGGTTGCCAGCTAGTCCTGCACTGAAGCACCCTAATACCCTAGCCAGCCCTTATGCAGCATATTGAGTAAGGCAAGAGCAGCCCTGGGTTGGCAGGCTGACCTCTAAAACTCCTTGCCAGCTGGGGCTGCTCCGACCCAGCTCAATGTGCTGTGGTCCCCAGGTGCATGTTCAAATAGCTCACCTGGGAGCAACAAACTCCAGCACAATAAGCTCCAGAGTTTATTGCTTCACATTAATTGCATGTGTAGATACGTCCACAGAGTAATAAAAGAACTCATGCTCCTACAAGGAGATCTATATATTCCAGCAGCCCATCTGCAGAGAGATACCGAAGAAAACCCTGTGATAGAGCACTGCCCAAAACAACCATTTCATTGTGAATGTGATTAATGCCAGCCCCTATGCCACAGGCTGCCGGACCCCTGCACACACCTCATCTGCACTGCAATGTTCTCAGGCCACATGAAGCAATTTGCATCCTGCTCTGCCTCATCCGGGAGCTTGGAAGGAGGACGTTTGCAAGATGACACAGAGAGAGGAGTGTCAGGTCAGGATGAGTCTTGGAGAGCTAATATATGGTGAGGGGACTCGTATCCTGTCTGGAGCTGGCATGTAACTTACCATGCTCATCCTTCTGTTGTTTTGCCCTTTTATATTTAAAGTCAGTTGTGGGGCATTGTGAGCAGTGCCCTTTGCAGAGATGCAAAGGAAGAGAAGGTGCTGAAATGTATCTGACAAAGTAGGTGATGTCTTGCTTCCTGCTTTTTGCTTGTCCAGTGCTCTGCAGGAATCCAGCCTGGAGCCTGGGAGACAAGCTACTTTAGCACCTAGGGAGGCTTTGAATCATTTTCAACACAGAGCTCAGCTGGGATTTTAGCTACCATGCTCCAGGGGGAGTGGTGGAAGGCATCAGACCCCAGGAAATCAAAAGGGGAGAGCACCAGCTGCTGCCCCGCAGGGGGGTGTGAAGGGGGTAATTTCCCTTCCTCATCCAGTTCAAGGTAGCTAGTGACGTATATCTCTCCATGATGCTATGGCTCTCATCCCAGCTTTATCCTCATTAAGGTATGTGTCTTCACAGTTCCCCATATGGATTGGGGCTGGAAAGCAATCCCCATTTTGAAGTGGAGGAGCTGAGGCACAAAGGAGACTTGTCCAGAGTCACAGCAGGAGCTTGTGACAGAATCAGTTCGAGAAGAACCCTTCCGTAACCGCCACTCCTGGACACAAGACATGTACATGTGCACATATGAAGTATTAATACTAAAAGAGAATTAATTTCCTTAATCATGTGAAAGTGGAGAGAAGCCAGAGGAAGATGCTATGGACTTTACATAGAAAGACCCAGTGATGTAGTTTTTGTCCCACTGGGGCCAAGGGTCAGAAATTGGCCCCCCTCCGGGCAACATCCCTCTCACTCAGCCATACCCACTCTGGTTTGTTCTTTCCTCACTGCGTACATCTTTCTATCTTGGATGCCTTCTAGGTCAGCTGAAACAGGGGGGCTGAAGGGGACTCTGGGTAACGCCTAGCCCATGGCCTGGTGGTTGGAGATGTTGGTGGGAAGCAAGAGATTCAGGTTCAAACTGCTTCTGTATGATGGGGACCTAGGACCTGGGTTTTCCATTCCCTGGGTAAGTGTCCTAAACTGTGGATAAATGGCTTAAAAGGTGAGAGGGCTCTTCTTCTCTTCTCCTATTGCCAAATGTATTTTCTTTGACAAAAGTTGCAGGGCTAGCATGGAGCTATGCGTATACCTGAGCAATTCTATTCTGCTTTGGAGCCTGCTTGGCCCTGGTGGAGCCTTGTGAGCAGACACAGAAACCTCATGCAGGGGCAGTGCAGCTGCACAGGTGGAAGTAGAATCTAAACTCTGCAAATGGCATTTACTCAGGCAAGTAAGAGGCACTTAAAATGTCAAGGTGAACTAGGATTGGATCCTGGGTGCTTCACCTCAGAGGATCTGGATCACTTTCTACAAGAATTAAAGTGGACATGGAGAGACCCAGGGAAGTGACATGAAGGATGAGGCTGGCTTCATTTCTCACTGACAAATCCATCTATCACCCCAGTAATAAATACACACAGAACATTCAGAGCAGGAAACGGGTAAGGCCATCACAGTGCTGGAAGTGAGACTTATGGGTGGTAGGTCTGTATGGAAACTCTCTGAGCCATGACAGAATAGCAGAGGCAGCATCAAGCTGTAAGAATGAACCTGTTGCCATCTCACCTCTGATAAAACACTTGGACTTGGTGCAAAATATAGGGGAGTTCAAAGGTTGAGCAGCAGTTGAGCAACATATTAGCTGTGTCCACTAAGAACTGAGAAACATGGACATTTTCTGTATGTGGTGAAGCGGAGGTGTTGTGTGAGGTTCTGTGGGAAATGGAGTGAAGGCAGAATGACAGGACAGCATGGTTCAGGCCGCTGAGCATTGGCATCGACATGTGGAAATTTGAGCCCTTGCCTGGGCTCTGCCACTGACCTGCTGATATCAACAGATTCACTTTCCTTTTTCAAACTGTTTTGTCAATTTAGATTTCAGGATCCTGCTACTTACTGGCTGTTTGTACAGTGCCTATTGCCATGAAGCCATGACCCTGGAGAATGTAGTCTGCAGGTGTTATGTTACCCCAAGATAAATAATGGTGACAATACCATGTAATTGAGGGGTATACTTACCAAATGCTCTTAGAAGTAGAGGACAATGAGGAAGAACAGGTGCAGGGAAGAGAAGTTTCCCAAAGTTACAAACAGGAATGAAATGCAGAAGGAGGGTTTAGAGGCAAGACCAAGAATTTCCTGGCAATTGGGCAAGAACATCTTTAACAAGAATTCATTATATTTGCACAATGCACAGTGTCATTTTCCAGAGCTCCCAGCCACTGCATGCTCATGAACTTGGGGAAACTCTTGACACATCACCCAAGCTTGAAGAGGTGCAAAAAAGAGGAGCCCAAGAAAGACCAGGGTCCACCTGAGCCTACTGGCTCTTTTGGGCTGGTGCACTTAAGGTCATCCATTTCTGTAGCCAACAGCACATGAGGGTGTAATGGAGACAGCACTGCATCTATCTGCATTTGACTCTGCAGCCCAAATGACCATATGCCCAGTTATACTTGCAGGCAACCTCTACCAAAAGTCTAGAACAAGGATTCTCAACCGGGGTGCTGCAGCATCCTGGGGCTCTGCGAGATCCTTTAGAGGGTGCCACACAATATTAGTACTGTTAGGTGTTCAGACACCTACATATGATTCACAAGATAAACTCAAAGGCTGTGTCCAGATGAGCTTAGACATACAGTATGTGACACTGCAGACCCATCTGTGGCACCACAGATGCAGGCATTCCCTGCACTGCTACCTTGCAGGATGGGGTGGGAGGGAGGGGGGAGGAGAGGGGTTGACCCCGAGAGATCCTGGGGTCAAAAAAACCCATGCCAAAAAAAGTGGGGCAGTGCATGTTACAGCAGTGCATGCCACCCAAAAGCAGAGCCTGGCCAATCAGAGCCATGCTCTGGCTGCCAGTCAGGCTTCCTCCCATGGCTGCAGCCCTGGAAGGCCCCCAGGACCCCAGGTAAGGCTGCTGGGGCTAGCACAGTTTCTGGCCCCAGCCTCCCCTATCCCACCCAGGATATCCTGCCATGCACCAGAGCACATGTGGCATGGGCATTCCCTGGGGACAAGTAGCAACCGCACAAGGTGTACCACTGCTACTTATCCCTAGGGAAACAAACATTCCCGCTAGTCTGGATGCATGCAAAGTTTTCAAATTGAAATCCATAGTGTCATTCTGATCTGTTGTGGGCTTTCTGAGTTATTTGCAACAGAAGAATTGGTTTATTACTTTCTCTGAAGTAAAAAAAAAAAAAACAAGTGACAGGTAAGACCAAGTTTCTGAGGGGTGCTGTGAGTTGAACAAGGGGTGCCTTGAGTTTCAAAACTTGAGAACTGCTGGTTCAGAATGGTGGTGCCCAACCTTTCTGTGCTGCAGGCCAGATCCAGCGTGGGGTTAGCGTATGCACCAGATCAAGTCCCAGTCCCATGGGCTAGATTAGGGATATAGTCCCAGCCCCATGCATACTGGATAGGGACCACCACTCTGACCCCACATGTGGCAGATCAGGCCTCAGGCCTGCATGCACCAGATCAGGTCCCAGCCTGATCAGCACAAGATCTTCAGTGAGCTTTAACATAAAAGGAAGCTTACCAAGTGGAAGCTTGGACAGATGACTAGGGAGGAGTATGAGAACAGTGGTCAGGCATGCAGGGATTTCACAGATTTCAAAATCTATAGACATTAGGGGCTGGAAGGGACCTTGTGAAATCGAGTCCAGTCCCCCTGCCAGAAGCAGGAAGTCTGCAGGGATCAAATGATCCGAGCAAAATGGAAGGCCGAAGCACAACTGGAGTTGCAGCTAGCAAGGGATGTGGAGGATAACAAGAACGGTTTCTACAACTATGTCAGTAACAAAAGGAAGATAAGGGAAAGTGTGGGTCCCTTACTGAATGGGGGAGGTGACCTTGTGACAGATGCTGAAGAAAGGCTGAAATGCAAAATGCCTTTCTTACCTCTGTCTACACAGGCAAGGTCAGCTCCCAGACTATTGCACCAGGCGGCACAGTTTGGGGAGAAGGTAAGCAGTCAACAGTGGTGAAAGAACAGGTTAGGGACTATTTAGAAAAGCTGGACATGTACACATCCATGGGGCTGGATGCAATGCATCTGAGGGTACTGAGGGACTTGGGGGATGTGATTTCAGAGCAGCTGGCTGTTATCTTTGAAAACTCGGGGTGATCAGGGGAAGTTTTAAGTGACTGGAAAAGGGCAAATATAGTGCCCATCTTCAAGAAAGGGAAGAAGAAGGATCCAGGGAACTACAGACCAGTCAGTGTCACCTCAGGCCCAAAAAAAATCATGGAGCAGATCCTCAAGGAATCCATTTCTAAGCACCTGTTGGAGAAGAAAATGATCAGGAACAGTCAGCATAGATTCAGAAAGGGCAAGTCATGCCTGACCAAAAAGATTGTCTTCTATGATGAGATGACTGGCTCTGTGGGTGTGGGGAAAGCAGTGGACATGATAAACCTTGACTTTAGCAAGGCTTTTGATACCATCTCCCACAGTATTCTTGCAAGAAAACTGAGAAAATATGAGCTGGATGAATGGACTATAAAGTAGATAGAAAGCTGGCTGGATTGTTGGGCTCAACAGGTAGTAATCAATGTCTCAAGGTCTAGTTGGCAGCCAGTATCAAGTGAAGTGCCCCAGGGGTCAGTCCTGGGGCTGGTTTTGTTCAGTATCTTTATTAACAATCTGGAAGATGGGGATGGAGTTCACCCTCAGTAAATTTGCAGATGACACCAAGTTGTGGGGTGTAGTAGATATGCTGGAGGGGAGGGCTAGGATTCAGAGTGACCTAGACAAATTAGAGCCAAAATAAATTTCATAAGGTTCAATTAGGACAAGTGAGAAGTCCTGCACTTAGGATGGAAGAATCCCATTTACTGCTACAGGCTTGCGACCAACTGGCTAAGCAGTAGCTCTGAAGAAAAGGGCCTGGGGGTTACAGTGGACAATGAGCTGGATATGAGTCAACAGTGTGTCATTGTTGTGAAGAAGTCTAACAGCATACTGGGCTGCGTTAGTAAGAGTGTTGCCAGCAGACTGAGGAAAGTAATTATTCCCCTCCATTCTTTGCTGGTGAGGCAACTTCTGGAGTACTGTGTCCTGTTTTGGGTCCCCCACTACAGAAAGGATGTGGACAAATTGGAGAGAGTCCAGCAGAGGGCAACAAAAATGATTAGGGGGCTGGGGCACATGATTTATGAGGAGAGTGTGAGGGAACTGGGTTTATTTAGTCTGTAGAAGAGAAGACTAGCAGGGGATTTGATAGCAGCCTTTAACTTCATGAAGGGCAGTTCCAAAGAGGTCGGAGCTGGATTGTTCTCAGTGGTGGCAAGTGACAGAATAAGGAGCAATAGTCTCAAATTGCAGGAAGGGAGGTTTAGTTTGGATATTAGGAAAAACTTTTCACTAGGAGAGTGGTGAAGCACTGGAATGGGTTATCTAGAGAGGTGGTGGAATCTCCATCCTGGGGGGTTTTAAGGCCCAAATCAACGATCTGGAATGATTCACTTGGGGATGGTCCTGCTTTGAGCAGGAGGTTGGACTAGATGTGACCTCCTGAGGTCTCTTCCAACCCTAATCTATGTTTTGATGATTCTGAGGAATAAGATGAATATGCTGGGACAAAATCAGGAGTGCAAAGATGAAAAACTAGTTATATAACTGGCAAGAGATGTTAAGGACAATAAAGACTGTTCTTGAGAAATGGAAAATCCAGACCAGGGAACCTGAAAGTCCACTGCTCAAGCTATTAATGGAGAAGTGAAAGAATCTGGTTATTGCCAACACTGCTTCAGCCTTCACAAAACTATGACAGACAGTTAACAATAATGACATAAAGAAGCAAGGGGAGGGATGCAAACCTTGGTAAATAAAGAGCAGATTGAAAACTTTGGTTTAAGTTGAATGAATTTAACCAGCATGGCCTAATAGAATTCAAACTTGGTGCTGAAGGAACTGGCTGAAGTAATTTAGGATCCACAGATCATAACATTTGCAAAGTCATGCAAATGTAGATGATGAGTGAGATCAAAGAGGCTTGGAGAAGGGCTAAAGGAGTGCCCCTCTTTAAAAGGGGAAAATGGAGGTCCTGGAGATTTCCAAACCAGTCAGCTTGACTTCAGTACTTGGGAAGTTGCTGAAGCGAATTATTAAACATGCAATTTATAAATACCTGAAGGATGGAATCACTAGCAATCAGCATGGATTCATTATGACCAAATCATGTCACACCAACCTAACTCCTTTTTTGTGACAAGGTAATTGGTTTGATAAATAAGGGAAATGCTGTGAACATAACTTTAGATTTCATAGATTTCATAGACATTAGGGCTGGAAGGGACCTCGGAAGATCATCGAGTCCAGCCCCCTGCCCAAAGGGCAGGAAGTCAGCTGGGGTCATAGGATCCCAGCAAGATAAGCATCCAATTTGCTCTTGCTCTTGACACAGTAAGAGCTTTTGACAGTCTCATGTGCCATTCCCAAAACAAGCAGCAAAATGTGGGCTAGACATTTAGACTTACCATTGGGTAGATACATAACTTGCCGAACAACCACAATAAAAGAGTAATTATTAATAGATCATAGAATCATAGAAAATTAGGGTTGGAAAGGACCTCTGGAAGTCATCTGTCCCAATCCCTGCTCAGAGCAGGACCATCTCCAACTAGATCATCACAGCCAAGGTTTGGTCAAGCCAGGCCTTAAAAACCTCCAAGGATGGAGATTCCAGCACTTCTCTAGGTAATTTGTTCCAGTGCTTCACCACCTTCCTAGTGAGAGAGTTTTTCCTAATATCTAACCAAAACCTCCTTTGCTGCAACTTGAGCCCATTGCTCCTTGTTCTGTCATCTGTCACCACAGAGAACAGTCCAGCTCCATCCTCTTTGGAACCGCCCTTCAGAGTTGAGGTCTGCTATCAAATCCCCCCTCAGTCTTCTCTTCTCCAGACTAAACAAACCCAGTTCCCTCAGCCACTCCTCATAAGTCGTGTGCCCCAGGCCCAGAGCCATGTTCGTTGCTCTCCATTGGACTCTCTCCAAGTTGTCCACATCCTTTTATGTTAGGCTGGCAAAAGGTCTCAAGTAGAGTGACACAAGGGTTTGTTCTGGGGTGTCATTGTTTGATGTTTCTATTAATAGTCTGAATTATGGGACAGAGGGTACACTGACCAAATTTGCAGACAGCACAAAATGAGAAGGGTTTCCAAACACTTTGGAAGACAGGATTAACACTGTGATCAACTGAGTTTTCCAGCTAAAGTGAATTCTATTACTCCTTCTGGGCATGTAAGTACCCCATTATAGAGATAGAGAGAAAGCAGAAAGTGCAGGGTGCCAAAGATGTGGCCCCCAAGACTGTACCAAGAAGTTAGCAGGGGGTGGTAGTGGTTGGTGACTCCTTCCTGCAGAGGACAGAAACATCAGTTTAATTCAGATCTGAGGTCCTGAGAGGTGTGCTGTTTGCATGGCATTGGCATTCAAAATGTTACATAAAGACTGCCAGAGCTCATCTGTCCCTCAGACCATTACCCTTTCCTGCTTTTCCATACAGGCACCAAAAATACAGCCAAGAACAACACTAAGCAAATCAGAGGAGACTACAAGGCTCTTGACAGGAGGATTAGGGAGTGGTGGTGTTCTCATCAGTCCTCTTGTTTGAAGACAAGGGCCCAGGCAGGACCATCACAACATGGAAGTAAACACGTGGCAATGGACAGATGTTTGGGGAAGAAGAGTGCCCAGCTAACTTCAATTGTTACTCTTCTTACTTCAATTTTCCAGATATCTGAAAGAATAATACATCCAAACATAAAATGTCAAGCAAGTTAGTAACTTGTGTGGAGGAAAACTTTCTGTTCCAAAAGCTGAGGATCTAGTTAGGGAATTGTCTGTCTTGGATCTTGTCTTGATCAATAGGAAAGAACTGGTGGAAGATGTGAAGGTGATTGGGAGACTTGAGAGCAAGTGATCACAGTATGGAAAAAATAATGATCCTAAGATGAGGAAAGCATGAGGTTAGCAGAGTTGAAGTACTGGATTTCAAAACGGTGGATTTCAGCCAACTCAAGGAGATAATAGGCATAGTGCTGTGAGAGGACAGACTGAAGGATAAAGGTGCCCAGGAGGCTGGAAGTTTTTAAAGGGCACAGTATTGGAAGCCGACAAGAAACCGATCTGACACCATAGAAGCACAAGAAGAATGGGAAGAGACCAGTGTGGTTGCACAAGACGCTCCAAGAATGTGT
>NW_017729015.1:2306482-2321369 GCF_001723915.1 Gavialis gangeticus
CATGAGGTTAGCAGAGTTGAAGTACTGGATTTCAAAACGGTGGATTTCAGCCAACTCAAGGAGATAATAGGCATAGTGCTGTGAGAGGACAGACTGAAGGATAAAGGTGCCCAGGAGGCTGGAAGTTTTTAAAGGGCACAGTATTGGAAGCCGACAAGAAACCGATCTGACACCATAGAAGCACAAGAAGAATGGGAAGAGACCAGTGTGGTTGCACAAGACGCTCCAAGGATGTGTCAAATGCAAAAGGAAAGTATACAGGCAATGGAGGAATAGGTAGGTCACGAAGAAATCCTATCCGGAAATAGCAAAAAATTACAGGGACCAAGTGAGGAAGGAACAGGTTGAAAAAATGAGCATTATCTGGTGATATTCTATAAATATGTCACCAGAAAAAAAAACCAAGGAAGCTGTGAGTTCACTGTTAAACTGTCAGGGTGAGCTCTTAAAAGATGATGCAAGGCAAGTTACTCAACAGCTACTTTGCCACAGACTTCACAAAAAAATAAGCTGCTATCACACAGCTAGTAAGGATTATTTGGATAAGGAAGGGGAGAGATAAAGAAAGAGAAAGTCAGAGAGGTTTTGATTGGTCTGAATGAATTTAAGTTAACAGGGACTGATGAATGTCATCCGAAGACACTGAAGGAATTGGAAGATATCTCAGAGTCCTTGGCAATAATATTACTATTGCAGGATACAGATAAAGTACCAGAGAACTGGAAAGGGGTCAACCTAGTTTCCTTAAAAAAGGCAAAAATGGGGACCCAGGGAACTACAGACACTTCAGTACCTGGGATGTTACAATACTCCTACGGACACTTCGATACCTGGAGCATATCATGAGGAAAGCCATTTGCAAGTATCTGGATAAGGAAAGAATGACCTTCAGAGAATGACCTTCCCTGAATGACCACAAACAGCCGGCATGGATTTATGAAGAACAAAACATGCCAAGAGAACTTGATTTCCTTTTTCAACAAAATAACTAGCTTGGCGACTGAAGGGAATGCAAGGAATATCTGGATTTCAGCAAGGATTTTGGCAAAGTCCCACAACCTTCTCAAAAGCAAATTGGAGAAATGTAGGCTAGATAAAACTCCTACAAGATGAATACACAACTTTCTCCACAGCCACAAGCAAATGGTAATTCTAAACGGCTACATATCAGAATGGCAGAGGATTTCAAGTGGCTCCACAAGAGTGTATCTGGGGCCAGTGCTGTTCAATGTGTTTATTAATCATTTGGATGTTGGAATAGAGAACTTCTTAAGCAAATTTGAAGATGACATAAAAGTGGGAAAGACTGAAAGCACAGTGGAGGACAGGAACATTAGTTCAGAAAGTCACTGATAGATTGGAAAGTAGGACTAGGGCCAATAGGATGAAGTTTAATGCTGACAAATGTAAGGTGCTACAACTCAGGAAGAAGAATCAAAAACACAAATAGAAAATGGATGATAACTGGCTGGATGGCAACACTATGGACATGGATCTGGGAGTCTTGGTAGATCACAGAGTGAATATGAGTCTGCAGTATGAAGGAGCTGCCCAAAAGGTGGTTTTGGGCTGCATCTGTAGGAGCATGAGATGCAAGACACAGGAGGTGAGAGTGCTTGTCCTTGTTTAGTTCTCATCTAGAGTATTATATGCAGTTTTAAGCTCCATATTTGAAAAAGGACATGGAGACATCAGAGACAGTCCAGAGGCAGGTAAAAAAATACAAAGGGCTTAGAAGGCAAGCAATTTGAGGAGGGACTGAAAAAGGAGATGAAGAGGAGACATGATATCTGAAGGGCTGCCATAAAGAGGACAAAAACACCTTTTCTCTCTTGCTGCAGAGTAGGATGTGGACCAGTGGCTTGAAGTTGCAGCAAAGTAGGCTTAGATTGGGTATCAGGAAAAACTAGAATAATGAAGCAGTAGAATCAACTGTCTGTGGAAGTCACAGAATTTCCATCTTTGGAGGTTTTCAAGAAAAGCTTGGACAATCATTGGGTAGGGATAATCTAGCTGTAGCTGTACCTAGAGTGTTTCAAAAAGAGCAACAGTTGGAAACCCAGGAGCTCATCCCCCCACATGGATCTCTGGCAGACAACAAGAAAAGCTCTGTAGTCCAGAACAGGTGGATAGTGGAGAGGACCATGCTCAGCAGCAAGAGAATGAAGTAGAACTCCACACCTGGCTTAAGTTATGAAAGAAGATTAAAACAGCTAGGATAAGTTTGTAGAGAGGAGAAGAGAGGGAAGTTCTCCCTGTCCAGCTGGAGGTGTGATGTGTAGACTTAGAATCATAAAATCATAGAAAATTAGGGTTGGAAGGGGCCTCATGTTATTGAGTCCAACCCTCTGCTCAAAGCAGGACCATCCCGAACTATATCATCCCAGCCAAAGCATTGTCTAGATGAGTCTTAAAAACCTGCAAGGATAGAGATTCCACAGCCTTGGATTTCTTTAATCCATTTTAATAATCCCTGTAGCAGTGGGACACTGACACTGCTTATCCCCCTGCTTTACCTGTGCCAGGTTAGGGTGCTTTTGATGTCTTCAGGCAATATAGCCTACGGTTTTCTGAAGATTGATTGTGGAGTTTCAGAAAAAAGACTCATGCGGGATGGTTAGCATAGGGATGGTCCTGCCTTGCATGGGAGGGTTGGATTAGAGGTCCCTTTCAGCCCTACTTTTCTATGACTCTATGATTTTGTGTCTCTGGAACGTGATCCTATTTTTATAATGGAGGCACTTACATGCCTAGAAGCAGTAGTAGAATTGTTCCTACACTTAGTTGAGTAACTCAGAGTCAGTCATAAGCTGCACCTTAGTCGGCCCCTGGCAAAAGAGATGTCTGCCCTAAATGCATAAATACAGTTTGGCGGTAGAGCTGCTGAGAAGGATCTGATAGATCACAAACTCCACACAAGTAGGTGTGTGTTACACTCACCAAAAAAAAGCAAATGCAATTTTGAGTTGCATCAAAAGAAGCCTGATTTGCAAGACACAGGAGGTGATGATAACACTCTACTTGGCACTGGTTAGGCTTCAGCTGGAGAAGTGTGTCCAGTTTTACACACTGCATTTTAAGAAGGCTATGGAAAAGCTGGAGAGGATTCAGAGCAAGTGAAAAGGGTGATAAAAGGGTTGGGATTCAGGCTATATAAGGAAAACTGGAAGGAACTGGGACAGGGATGCTGAAACTCTGGCCTGTGGGCCAGATCAGGCCTGCAGCACTGTGTCAATCTGCCTCATGGGGCTTTCTACAGGTCCAGACATTTGGTGAACCCATGGGGAGCCCGGGCCCTGTGCACTGGATCAGGTGCCTGAGTGGGGGCAGTGCAAGTTCCCAGGGCCCAATCCCAGTGTAAGGGGCCAGGTAGTGTCAGGCCCACAGGGCCCTATCTTAGCATGGCAGGGAGGGGACGTTGCCAGGCTCCAGGGCTTGATGCAGCCTACGGACCCATCTCATGCCACTCATCTGGCCTGTGAGGCCAAAGAGTTAAATACCGTTGAACTAGGAAATTAAGGGTAGAGCATGGCAGTGCGGTTGTCCTGGGCGTGTCCCCTCTCAGGCCCACTGGACAATGGGGGCTCGACACGAACCACTATAGCCAAGCCTGGACCCTCCTTACTGATCTTCCAGGTTTGGAAAGTGCCTTTGGTCATGTGTGGGTGCAGCATGCTCAGCCCTGCTCTCACTGGGACCCACCACTGCCACAGTGTATATGAGCCCTCTAGGGCCCTCATTCGAGTGGAGAGCCTGAATCGGCTCCACATAGGACTCAGACACACAGTGCAGCTCCCAGGTGGTTGGTTGGGAGCACAGACCGCCAATATGCTGCTGCATTATGTCTGGTGAGTGGACAGTGAGCAAACACATCTTTTACTGCCTAATGGAGTCAGCTTAGTCTCAGAGAGGACGTTGGTGGGCCTAGGAGCCAGGACCGCTTGTAATCTCTTCCTGGATCTGCTTCGGACTCACTCTCTGGTGGCTGTTCCTCTGCCTGCCCATGCCTCAGTTTCACCATCTGTATAATGTGGGTGATGATACTCACCTACCCCTTTGAGGGGACTTGGAACATGGACTCAGTCCTGCCCCCTGATTTAAAGGAGGTGAAGCTCCGTTGGCTATAGTGCTGTTACAGAGGGGCCAAATTTGCCCTGAAGCAGCAGCAGCATTTATATCCTGCCTTATCTAGAAAGGCTCAGAGCAGTGTATAAGAACAAAGAGACCACCACATAAGAAACAACAACAGACTCTCCAGTGGACACCCTAAAACTTCAAAGCTCCACACCATACCACCCACTCCCTTTTCCCTTTTTTTCCTCATTTACCCAGGAGAACAAACCATCTGGCTCATCTTAATCGAGCTTCCCAACCCCCATTCACAACGAGGTATATATAACCTCTTCCTGCTCTCCTCTCCATCACCTATTCCCATTCCCTTGCATCACAGGCAGGGTAGATCCCTCCCCCCATCCCACAGTGTCCCTCCCAAGTCTGTGCCTCCCTCCCCTAAGCAGGGTTTGTGACTGTACCCAAAATATATATATTCTCCCTATCCCCTCAACAAACAACATTAAATTCAAAAGAACTAAAATAGAGAATTAACAGCTGGCACCTCCATCTTCACTGAACAGCAGTGCCAAAGGGCCCCCTTAAGTGTCACCCTTCAGTGGCGCTCATCCAGGGAGATCTGCCAGCTCTGTAGGGTATGTAGGCTGGGCAGATCCTTCCCCCTCAGCTCAGGTGGCCAAGATGGGAATGAAGCAGTAGACATTGAGCCAGGGGAAATGTAGGTGAGCTAATGAAGGATGCTTGCTGACATTGAGATGCACAAGACTGGGGAATTATCTCCACTGGAGACAGCCCAAGCCCTGGAGATGAGCCCCACCACTGACTTGAGGGCTGAAGAAAATGTATTGCAGTGAGAGACCTGCAGATCTCAATCCTTTCAATGTAGCTAAAGACAATTGAGAGGTGGTCTGACTGTAGTGTGTAAGAAACCCCATGGGGAGAAAACACTGGGCTTCTTCAGTCCAGCAGAAAAAGGCAGAACAAGAATGATCAGTTAGAAGCTGAAGCAGGCCAAATTCCCAAAAGAAATCAGGCACGAACTCCCAGTGACGTGGGTGAGTCTCCAACTTTTGAAGTCTTCAAGGCCAGACTGGTCATTTTTCTGGAAGAGACAAACTAGCCAAACACATTTTTGTGGGGCTCAGTATAGGGGTTGGTAGATGCAATATAACGGCCTGTGCTACACACAGGAGGTCTGACTAATGGAGTTGATGGACACTGTTGCCCTTAAACTTGATGAAGGTTTGAGTCCTGGCTACCAGTCCTGTGCTCTGAAAACTATAGCGCACAGCAATAGATCTGATTATACTGCAGTGATACTGCTCACAACACTTTTCATTTGTAGATCTGTGAGTGCTTTACAAAGGGGGTTGATATGATATTTTCTTTCTACAAATGGGGAAACTGAGGTCAGGGAGGAGAAGTCACTTGTTTGAAGTTCATCAGTAGGCCAGAGGCAGGTTCAGGAAAAGAACACACTCCAGTGTTGCAGCCACCAGGCCATGCTGAGCCCTATGATTATGCAGCTCACAGCTGCTAACACTACATGCGATGAGATGGTTAATTACTTCCATTGGCCCCTTCATTTTCAGGCTAAATGCATATACTTTCAGATTCTCAGTATTTACAGTATAATTACTGTGGACTGACACCTTTGGATGTTTTTTGTGGCAGCAAAATCAAATGACAATACCACTGCAGTATAAGCAGAGTATTTTAAACGTGGTGACATTCTAAATACATCATAGCTAATAATGTAGCATGAGTAGTTTAGAGCCCAGAAGTCTTACCACTGACTGTAGCGAATTTTGAATCACACCTGAAATCACGTATTAGATTATGGGATTAGATGCATATATCAAAAACATCCCTATTATGTATCAAAATGCATAACTGTCACAAACTAAATGTGAAACTAAAGGAGTAATGATGATAATAATTCAATAGTTGCCGTCTTAAGAATTTACCTGGCACACATCACTGTGGCATGTGAGCAGACCATAGTCTTTAAGGCATTTATCCTTATACCCCTTGTGAAATATAGCAAAGTTGTTATTCCCATTGTAGACATAAGAGAACTGAAGCAGAGGAAGACTAAGGCCCAGATCCACAAAGGGATGTAGAAACCCAGCTCCCATTGGCATCTAACTCCCTTTGAGGATCTGGCTCTTAAGCATGAGTAGGGAATTGACCTTTGATTTCTTACAGCCCGGGCGTGTGTGTTAGCTGTCTGCTCATGCTAGTAATTGGTAATTACAGGAATGGATAACCGCAATGTAGTTACGTTGCAGAAACAGTATAACAATGGTGTAGTTGCAGCAACTGTATTGTCAAGTGCAGCTAGAAACTTGGCGAGCAGTGTACAAGCTCCATCCTGGGCAGGGGCCTATGCACTAGTAATATACTAACATATTTATTTTCATGGCAAGTGCACCCTTTCTCCAAAAATTAGACATCTGAAATTGTGTGTGTGGGGGGGGGGAGGGGTGCATATTTTAAGAGACGGAAGATGACTTCCATGCCAGAATGAAGGCATGGGGATGCTGGAACAGCTGCCAGGGGCTGGCTTCCTCTGGCCACATGGGGAGGGCTGGAGTCTGCTGCTCAGCTTAAAGCTGGAAGTTTAACCCTGTCACAGCCACTGGCAAATTGGCAGCAGCTTTTGGCCATCTCTCACATGAAGATGGGTGTAATATTCATGGAAAGCCTTAGCTAAGATTGTTGTGTGTAGCTCAATGTCTTCCCTAGGCAAGGTGCTGCAACATGATAAAAGCCAGTGAATGTGCTGCAACATGATAAAAACCAGTGAATGAGCTGATGATCACCAAGCAGGGAGACCTATGCAGATGCAGGATGTCTCTGTTTCAATGGCAAACTTTGGTGAAGGCAAAAATGTGCCCATTCCATTTCTGTGCAGATTATCCAAGGCCCCTGAAGATGCACCACACCGTGTTGCTCGGGGAGAGACACGGAGAGGCTGCAGCAAAGTCAAATGCTGCAAAGATTTTAACTTTCTCAACTAAGGAAAGATTTATGTGTTTGGCAGCCAGAACTGAGCCAGGGAAACAGCAGGAACTGAACAAAGGGCTGCACAGTGGAAAATATATGCTAGTAGCTACCAATTCACACCTGTTAACTACTGTGAGCTGGCTGCAGACAGCACCAGGAGTGCCATTTAAATGAACTTTGCACAAGCAGGTGTGCCATTTATCCATTGTTTAGAGTCAATGAAATGCATACGCGGAATCTCTTACCTGGCAATCTTCCCAAGGAAGTGGCTGTGTCAAATACCAGCAAGCTGGGTTGGGGGGAGGGGGGGGGCAGGAGGGAGTTTACTAGAATGGTCATACTTGATATGTGAGAACCATGCAGGAAAGCAAGCCTGCCAGCCACAATATGGCAAGAGAGACAATCAGGCAGCTTCCTCCCTGCATCTTTCCTACTGCTATCAGAAGGAGGGGGTATCAGAAACCGAGCTGCAGCCAAGTGTCAGCCAGATAACTTGCCCAGCTCCTTATGTGAAATGGCAGTTCATTACAGCAAGTAAGCTAGGAGTGGGGCTGGGAGCTCACAGGGCAACACAAGAGCTTCCCAGAGAAGTGGTAAATGAGCATCCAGGCTGTAGAGGCAGAGAGACTAGAGACAGCTCAATTCTGTCACTCCCCTGGTGGACGGCACCATGTGGCTGGATTATATCTCAAACTGTGCAAACGTGTGCAGGGGACTGAGAGCACAGGCAACTGGTAGGGGGTGCACATGCCCCCCGATGGGACCAGTGGCCCCCCCCGACAGCCAACACTGATGTTGTTGGTAGGGCTGGTGCTACTCTGAGAGGGCTGCCGCCAGCGGTGGCTTCTGGGGGTGCCCCCCCAGATGCAGGAAGCACCAGTCACTCATGACTGAGAGGCCGTCACAACCTCCTTGTCCCTGCACACCTGCTACCCAGAGCTTGGCTGCTCCCCAGTAAGCTGCCTCCAGAGCAGGTGAGCAGGGAGGGTAGGAATGTGTAGAGTGCTGGCACCAGCACCTCCATGCTGGTGGAAGTACCTGTAACTGAGTGAGGGATGTCCCAGGTCTTGCTAAACTAGGTTAGCAGCTGAACTCCCTGCCCAGAGAGCAAGGATGGTCTCAGGGAAAAAAAACTTGAATGAAGAGCCTGGGTCCCCAACCCTTTTGGAGTTGCCTGGGGTTGGGGGTTCAGCATGGTTCTCCATGCAAGCACAGCTCCTTAATCTCAGCTGTGCCTTGAAGTGCCATCCTGCTCTTGCTCAGTGCATGGGTGAAGCTGGTAGAGGCTGGCCACAATGAGGAGATGGTGCAGACTGGGCTGTTCCCATTGGGAAAGGGCTCATGTCACCATCACCATAAACATCGAACCCCACTTTTTGGAGTGAGGAATGAAAATCTTTGAAAAATTGACAGGGGTCTCTCAATGCTGCCCCACTTCTGTTATGGAGGAAGGGTCAGAAATCGGGGGGTTTCCAGCAGTGTTGCCTTCTCAGGCTCTTGGGAGCTGGGTATTTATCAATCATTTATACCCTTACATATTGCACCCCCTCCTGCTCGTTCCGGAGAGGGAGCCCCTGTGCTTCCCTGACACGGTGCTGAAGTGAATGGGGAGGAGGGAGCAGCTGCTTCGCAGGTAGACGTGGAGAGTCTGTGCTGCAGCAGGGCCAGAAAACATTCAGAGGGGCAGGCTGGATAGCAAGTGTTGAGCAGTAAGAAGGAAACTTTTTGTCCACTAGCTGTCACGAAGCAGAGGAGAAGCCAGCTCTACCGACTCCATGCTCTCAGCTGTGCTAGCTTACACTGCAGAGACACAGGCCCCAAATTCAGGCAAGGGCTATTGGTCTGGGCATGGGACTTCCCTGCTGCCTTTCTGGGCCCATTTGTGGCTTACCCTTGTGGATGGGCACAACACGAGTTGGAGGGAATAAGCAGCTTTCCCTTCCTAGGCTCCCTGCTCTAGGGAGCTGTCCACTCCACAGGGGCAAGACAAAGACAGGGTCTGAACCCCCAGCCCTCTTGAAACACCAGCTAGAGGAGATGGAGCATATGTCTGTGACCCCACTGGAGGGGGAGGGCTCTGAATTTCCCCCTGGGCAGGGATACACTGATGGGCTGGACAGAGCAGTTTGGAAGGAAGGACAAAGCAGAACCAAGCACGCAGACACAAGCACGTAGTGTGAGAGCTTCAGGACTTTGGAGCCAGAAATCGGCTGCCAGGCTGGTCACCATGCTCAAGTCACTCTGCTCTCTTTGGCTCCAGTTCTCTAAAGGAGCTACAAGTTGGCACTGAGAAATAGTCCAGAGTGAGGGGGATTCACCAAGGGGAGCAAACCTACTTTATGATCTCTGGCTTAGGGGAATGGGTAGTGCCAGGAGTGCACTGTGCTCAGCTAACTATAAGGAGTGGATGGCTCATAGAGCAGCTCCCAGTCTGCTCTAACATATACCTGGGGCTGGCCAGATCTCCAGCTAACCCCAGAGGATCTTTAGCCCTGCACTGAAGGCCTGACTGGAACAATGGAGAATAAGAGTTCAGACCTGCCTCCGTGTATATCTCTGTTTGAGGAGAGTTAAAAGGAGTTGCACGCAGTACTCTGGGATTTTAACACATCATTGTTCCGTATGTTATAGCAGTGCACATGGTTGTGTTAGCACTGGCTATAACCAAAGGCCTGGGGATGATTTGAACCCATAAACCCCAAATGGCAACTAACTGAGGCATGGAAGCAGCTGTGGAATGAGCAGGACCAAAAAGCAGGAAGGCAGATTCAAGGTGCTACATTTGCTTTGGAAGGGCTGGCAAAGGCTGTGAGAGTGAGTGCAAAATCAGGGGCAGAGCAGATGCAAAGGAGACTCGGTTTATGGGCATGCATCAGCAAGGGAGAGCATTTGGTTAGCGGTGGACGGTGGACGAACGGCACTTGTAATGATGATGATCCTGTAGCATCCCACAGCCTTTCCACAAGGGCACACTGACAGCTCTGACCTGCTGGCTGGGGAAAGGCTGATTAGCTGCAGATTTCAACAGTTACAGATGCAGTCTGTGTTGTTAAGATGCCAGCATGTGCGTGGGGGGGTGGTTGGAAGGGAGGCACGGCACATGGGAGTCTCCCTCCTATATATTTTCTTCGCAGAGGCAGGGGGTGGAATGGGAGCATTGTTCCTTTAAATGGTAACATTTCCCCTGTGCCCCTCCCCATGAGCTTTTCGTTTAATAACCAAAAAAAAGTGACGGGGAGGCTGGGATTTGCAGGAACGCTCACTGGCCTGCATCCAGGTTCATCAACATGACAATTGCTCTCTCCCGCTCTCTGTTTTAGATCCTACTCTTAACATCTAACCACTCCCCATTAATTTCCAAATTGCCACACACGGAGTGCAGTCGTTTCTTTGCTGTGCGCTCTCAATGCTGGGGACAGGCTTCCCGGCTATTCCCAGGAAGGCAGGGGACAGGGGTAATTCCGGCAGAGCTGGCTCTGGACTCTTGTTGCTGGGAGGTGTGTGCAGGGCATGTGGGAACAGGAAGAGAAGGGAGCTGGGGACCCTCCACTCTGCTTTGTCCTGTGGCAGACACATGGAGCACATTAGCAGGCTTTCAGTACAAGTTTGATCGATGGGGGAAGGCATTCTAACTGACTATCAAAGCATGCATGGTATGTGAGAAGCAGACACCAATTAGTGATGCCTTTTTAAAGGCTGCCTTGTTAAGAGGGGAATAAGGGAAAAGAATGAAATTGGCCAGAAAACATGGAGCTATTTAACCTTAATTAGAAGAAAGGTGTGGGCTTTGTGAAAAGGCCATTTTTGAAAAGGATTTTTCTCCCTGGGTATAAAGAGATCCTGCCTGCTTGTTAGAGACTTGTTAGAGTTTATAAGACTGGGCAGGAGGCTAACTTGTAGAAATACCTTTTATGCCACTTGAATGTGTGGCTTGCTTATTATATTCTGCCATCCTGCCAGGGTGGCTGGTGGAGAGGAGAGAAGAGAGCAGCGTTGCCAACTGGCTATAAATTTCATGAACATCATAAATGTAAGTGCTTTCTGGAGAGCTGTACAGATTGCACATAAAAGTCCCCCTTCTGTCCCTGTAAACTAAAAAGAGGACTTTCTTGGCAAATTAAAAATTGTAGCTAGTATTCCAGGCTGCGCTCCCAAGCAGGAAGGCTACAAACCAGAGCTACAAAGTCACAATTACAAGGGGAGGTCTCCAGTGAACCTTGGAGTCACCATGTCCTACAGGGCCCCAGCAAGCTTTGGTGAGTGATAAATAGAAGCAAAGGTAGCATCAGCTAGCTCCCAAGAAAGAATTACTGGGGACTAGTGGCCTGGGTGAGCAACCACTGCCCAGAAGAGCCTGTGGAGGGTCTTGGTAGAAAGACTCTGAGAAGCAGAAGGGGGAATGAGATGAGTCAGGGCCAACTTTTCAGCAGCTGAAAAGTTGCAACTTTTGCTAGTCACTAGAGCTAAGTATAGACAGTCAAAAATCCTGAGGCTGAATTGATTCAAACTTCACAGGTTAGTCTAAGCTGTGTAGAAGGAATCAATAAGCAAATGAACAGACATTTACTTTTGATTCCGGAAATGCAGTGGCCCAGGCCAGGCCAGATGCCGGGGCCGTGCTAGAGCAGGCCTCACTGCTCAGCTGGAGTAGACAGCTTGGGACAAGGCTAGCCCTCCCACCCTGTGAGGGGAGGTTTGTGGGGGACTGGGAATTAACTTGAATCTGGAGTGGACTGGGACAGAAGTTCAATAAACCAATTTAACCTAAATCAGTGAAGTCTGATCCACCCAGGTTTAAATTGGTTTTGGCCATTTTGAAAGTGGTTTATGTGTACTGAACTTCTGTTGTGTTACAGATTTGAACCAGTTTTTGATCACTTACATTGGTTTATGTGTAATTTCTGTCCCTAGCCTAGGTGGCCAGTGCCCATGAGGGTTAGAGGAAGCAGCGTGGGGGTTGTTCTGAGCCAGTGGTTAAACCTATGGTCAACAGACCCCTGGGGGTCCACAGACTAGGTCTAAGGGGTCCTCAAAAGATGACTACGATCAATCAGAAGTATGTGAATACCCACACTTACAATTCAAAGGGGTCCAGACCTCCATTCAAAATTTCCAGTGGGGTCCACGCATCCATTTGAAATTCTTTAGGGGTCTGCAAAGGAAAAAAGGTTGAAAACCACTGCTCTCAGCAGACTGATGCAAGGGAAAATTTTGCCTGCCATGGCAGCCCTGGGGGTACGTCACTGCCACATCCACCTCTTACTGCTCTGCCAGCACCAGCTGCTGAATGTCAAAGTTCCCAGGTGGGCCTGAAATCTAATTGCGCCCCTTCATTTTTACCATCTAGGAGAGGGGAGCTGACATTTTCTTTTTTCAGTCTGCTATGGGCCTTGGCAAACCATGCAGACAAAGCCACCAGACAGCATTATCCAAGGCACTGAGGCCCAAGGGACAGAGTTCTGGATGGTGGAGGCTTGGGCTCTGCTACTATCCTGCTGTGTGACCTTGGGCAAGTCACCGCACCTCTTTCTGTACCTCTGTTCCTCTTTCCTTTGTTTGGTTGTTAAATCTGTTCAGACTAGGAGCTCCTAGAGGTAGGGAGTGCCTGTATACAGACCTTCCGACAGTCTGAGATTCAGGCTTTACTTGATATTGCTCGTGAGAGTTCAAACCATCCTCTCTTGAGCAAAGGGCCACATCAAGATACATTTTTTTACTGCACCTGAACAAGGGGCTTCATTAGAATGAGGGAAACACATGTACCATTGACTCTGTTACAGCCCTCTGTCTCCTTTGCTGTGCACCTTCCACTACTCACTGTCCCCAGCCCTGCTCCTGTCCAGCTTCCTGCTACACCTTTAATGATGCAGTGCTTCTCTCCCTGTTGCTCCTGTCTTTGACCATGGCAGCTCAGCAGGTGAGTATCTCCTGTAAACCCAAGTGTGCTCAAGTTCCCTTTGTGTGTACCCACTTTTTAAATAAGGACCTTCAATAATAGCTAATGCCTGCCTCATGCAAGGTCCTTAAAATGGTCAAGAGTAACTTTGAGCAAGACACTCTATCACCAGCCACCTGAGCCCTCAGGACATTGTGTGGCTGTGCAGACAGCAAGAAGAAGACATAAAGGATACTTATTATGTATCTTTTAAGAGTTCCCTTTGAATAAGTCTATGTAGATTGCTAGGGTGAGTTGGAAGGGGAGATCAGCACTTCTGACTAATACTACCTAGTGTTTATGGGCAAAGTTCGGTCAATTTATAACTATCATCAGGAACATTCAGTCATGAGTCAGAGTCTAAACCCAAGAGAGTTGATTGCACTGGGGCTGGCTCCCACCCTCCCTGGTGCAGACAGTGGGGTACAACTCTGCCATCTGGTGAGACAGGCTTCTTCAGTCTAAGGATCCCTTCTTGTCTACTGTCTGGGGAACAACCTTGGTCTTCAGCTTAACAGCCCTAACATGCCAAGAGACAGGTATAGTAGCCTCCAGCTTGGGATGGAGGATTCTGCTAACTGGATCATTTTAGCTGAACCAAGTGTTTAGTCTGAAGATTGGTGACACTTGTATCTTATCATGAGAGCCAAGCCACAGAACTCCCTGCCTTCACTTATTGCTAAGACAGCTGCAGCCCTGTTTTCAGCTTAAACTGTGCTCCAAGCAAATTCTAGCCTCTCCTCTCAGATGGAGTCTGATCAAAAGGAGCCCCATGTATTGAAATGCAGAGGCATAGCAGACAGGGTCTGTTCTTTGGGGGGCAGGGGCAGCAGGGGTGGCAGTAGTAGCTGGGACAGTCACAGAGGCTGCAGCAGCCAGGCCAGCAGCGGCAGCAGCTGCCATTCTTGTGCCCTCTCTGTCAGCACCCAGGACTGGTGCCCCAGTTGCCCACACCTAGTAACATTTCTGTTCCAGTGTCAGGTTTCCAAAAGCCTTTTAATTGTCCTTCTTCCTCAGTTCTGTGGAGCACTTTGCAATGTAGAAATGGAAAGTGCAAACTGAAATGAAAATGTCAGTACAGCTTTTTGTACTGCTGGAACTAAAATGATACCTGAAGTTAAACTGCTGTCGTCCTGTGTGTAGACAAGACCGAACAGTGTGAAATCAAACCAGTGCAATCTTGTGTGTGTGTACTTATACCAATTTAACCCTGCTCTGTAAAGCTTTAGCTTAGCTAAACGGGTTAACTAAATCACTACAATTTTGCATGCAGACATATTGGGTTTGCAATAGGGCAAGGAACATCACATTGGCAGGTAGCATAGTACTCTGCAGCATAGTACTGCCTTGGTTATAGTTTCATGGTTTCTAGGGTAGGAAGGGACCCAAGCAGATCATCTAGTCCGACCCCCTGCCATGTTAGGAAAGAGTACTGGGGTCAAACGACCCCAGCAAGGTGTTCATCTAGCCTCCTCTTAAAGACTCCCAGGGTAGGAGCCAGCACCACTTCTCTTGGAAGTTGGTTCCAGATCCTAGCCGCCCTGACCGTGAAGTAGCGCCTCCTGATATCTAGCCTAAATCTACCCTCTGCCAGCTAGTGACCGTTATTCCTGGTCACTCCTGGCAGTGCTCGAGGGAACAGGGACTCCCCCAACGCCTGCTGATCCCCTCTGACTAGTTTGTAACAAGCCACTAGATTCCCCCTCAGCCTTCTCTTGTGGAGGCTGAACAGGTTCAGGTCCCGTAGCCTCTCCTCGTAGGGCCTGCCCTGCTGCCCTCTGATCATGCGAGTGGCCTCCTCTGGACCCTCTTCATGTTGTCCACATCCCTCCTGAAGTGCGGCGCCCAGAACTGGACGCAGTACTCCAGCTG
>NW_017729015.1:2321942-2322792 GCF_001723915.1 Gavialis gangeticus
TCTCAAAAAGCTTACCCAGGATCAAGGTAAGACTAACTGGCCTGTAGTTCCCCAGGTCCTCCTTCCTCCCCTTTTTGAAGATGGGAACCACATTGGCCCTCTTCCAGTCCTCTGGCACCACACCAGAGCACCACGAGTGCTCATAAAGCTGTGCCAGGGGTCCCGCAATGACCTCAGCTAATTCCCTCAGTACTCAAGGGTAGAGATCGTCCGGACCAGCTGATTTAAATACCTCCAGTCCCTCCAGAATTCCCTAACTAGTTCCTCTCTAACCCTTGGCCTAGGTGCACCTCCCCTGGGGCCTGAGGGGGGCCCAGAGGGAGGGTGGCTGTTCCAGTCCCTGCTCAGGAAAATGGAGGCAAAGAAATCGTTAAATAGGTTAAGCTTTGTCTGGCGTGGGTGGGTCTCTAAGGGTGCCTTGCATTGCTCCCACTTTCTTGGCATTCTGGGAAATTGGTGGCAAATTGTGGGATAAATCCTGGAGTTCAAGAAAACTATAGGTTCTGAGACCAAGTAGCCATCTTCCTTCCCACTTTATGTCAAATTCCCTCCAGTGACCTCTCAGTCACTGGGTCAGCTAGAGCTGGCTGCATGCCTGACTGAAAGTTTAGCCTTCTGCCATTTGCTAACAGCCCTGTATGATGCTTATCTCCTCATCCTTTGCATGATGTGATTTGATTCATTTAAGGCACATAGCCTTGTTTCGGATCCCTGCTTATCTGTACAGAAAAGCAGGATTGTGCCAGGGCTAGGGAACAGCTGCAGCAACTGTTCACTGATGTGGGAGTGAGAAAGGAAGTGCTTAGGCACCCATAGGAGCAGGGGTAGAGTTCAGAAAGCTGCTAAAAGG
>NW_017729015.1:2322805-2327003 GCF_001723915.1 Gavialis gangeticus
GGGGTAGAGTTCAGAAAGCTGCTAAAAGGCCACTGCAGCACAAAAGCATGTCCCAGGACCCCTGGCATCAGTGCAGCAAACAGCCTGAGATGGCAGCTCCTAGCTACAGCCTTGCCCTCCATGCTGGCTAGAGAAAGGGGACAAAAGCAGTTGCTCTGTGCTGAGCATTGAGGAATTCTTTGGGAGGGAATCCAGTACTCCCTGAGAACAGGATTTCACCACCTGTCCTCACTGGAAATTTGCCTTAGTTGGGGGCTAGAAGTATTGTCCCTCATTATACCCCTTTTTGGGGCCTATCCAGCCATATAGACCAGGTCGTGCCTTCGCTGCTTCTACATCCTCCTTAAGATCCCAGTATCCAAGGCCCTCATTATTGTTAATGCAGGCCCTTGCGTAGCAGATCAGCGCTGTTAGCTTCAATGCAACAGGATGTGATGCATTAAGAGAAGAGACTAAGACTTAACTAACTCTCCTGTCAGGCATCTATGTACCACTTAAGCAGCTATTAATCTACTGTGCCTTGCACAGCTAGACTTGTCCTTCTGAGCCTGAGGACTATTCTAGTTGCCATATGGCTGCTGTTGCAATCTTATTCCACATGGGAAAGTGTGTAATACTATTTAAAAGTTCCCAAAACTGGGGTGGGGGGGAGGAGAGGAGGAGGAGGACTAAGACCCACTCACATAGTTCACTAGCCTACTGATTAGGTTACGCAGTGGCATAAATCCCATGGCCTCTAAAAACTTGGTTTGTTCCAGATGCTGTTGCAGAACTTACTCTGAAATTACCCTGAGGTCACCTGGGCTGGGCCTTCTAGCTCCGGGATGCACAAAAACACAGAAGATGTCAGCCGAAAGCTTTTGACGTTCTTCTGAGCCTGAAGCATTGAGAAGTAGGAACAGACGGGGTTGTACCAATTGTCCCTCTGCATAATTACTCTTGAGAAAATTCCTTCTGGCTCCATGCAGTGGCACCAGCCACTGGGGAGTAATAAGGTTTGAAAGTTTCTGTCTGGACAGTGTCACAAGCCGCAGGACATTGGTTTTGGGCACCAGGAGCGACCCCCTTCAGAAAGGTCAGAGCTGGGTCACATAATTCTGGGAGCATCTCTAGTTACTGCCATTATAGCATTACATGATGATTAGGGCTGCCTGGGAGGGGGCAGCCCAAAAAACTACCTTCCTTGAACAATACATCAAGGCTTAGAAGAAATTTTCATCTTGAATCTGGACTGAACGTCAAAGATATGAGATTATTGGTGGGAAGGGCTATCTAGGAAAATTCCACTTTGGGAGAACCAACAAGGAATTGTTCAGCTTGCAAGCTGCTTACATGGAAGGTGCCTGTTAATTCTCACTAAGTGGAGTTGACAAGAGCATCCAGACAGGCACCCAAGCAGCTGTCAGTTTGATTTTCCCAGTGGACAATCAACATTGCAATTCCCTTACGGAATTTACTGAGAATCTGAGGAGAAGGACCTTCTCCATCCAAGCATCAGTCTGATGGGAAATTCCTGATCAGCTCCAGTGGTAACCACTAGCCTACCTTCCTTGCATGCGAGAAACAAAACTGTGGATGAACCTTTTGCAGTTCAGAGACTCCTGGGGCAGAACTTCAGCTGATGCAAATTGGCACATATCCTTTGATGTCAATGCGACAAAGCTCCTTGATACCAACGGAGTAGCGGACCCCCAGTTTCTAACAGTAAGTGCACATGAACTAGTTATGCTGAAGTATCAGGGTCAAGTTCTTTTTTGTGCATCTGCTACTTTGCAGAGACTGCTCACGTGTACACTTTTACTTCACAGCAAATGAAAGCTAAGTCACAGTGGCTTAGCTAGCAGTGAGAGAGGTAAGCTACTATGATTTGGCTTTCATGGAACGTCATGCACTTGGATAGTTACCCCAGAGTAGGTGATGTACTGTACAGTGAATACCCAATCCCCTTTACCTTGCAGTAATTAGTTCACATGCACATACCCTAAGGCCACAACTGTTAATTACATTCATCTAACATCACCCCTTATATAAATGGCTACAGAATTTCCCAGCAATCTCTGCAAGGGAGGAAAATACAATTTTGCAAATGTAATTCTTCTACCAGGCACTGGATAGCAGCAACAATGGCTGGGTTCAAATTTAAGGGTTTACACATACTTTCTATTCTGACTCCATTCGTTCTGTTCAGAAGCCTGGGAAAATAAATTGCAGCTACCTTTCTATAACAAACAGACTTTCCCACTCACAAGCAATAGTCAACTAAAACAGGGTTTACTAAAGAGCAAAGGGGACAATACACAACCCTGAAGAAAATAACAGAAATCCCAGTTAAGTTTTTCTCTCACTCGCTGGAAAACCAGCCCAGGGGTGTTACTACCTATCCCAGGCTGTTGGGATGGGAGACTCATCCAGTGCTGCCAGTCAGGGGCTCTTCTGCCTGTGCCAGTCAAAAGATGCAGGTGCTTGGAAGCGAGGCCTGCATCAGAGTTCACTGCTGCTCCATTGTGGGGCGTCACTACTCCTTCATCTCCTCTGTTGTGGGTCACCACTTCTCTGCCACTGAGACCTGCTGCTCCACGTCACTGGTGGTGCCTTTCAAATGCCACTCTGTCTCTAGGGGTGTGTCCCGATGAGCACATATGCAGTTTGCAGCACCTCAAACCTGTTTGAGGCACCACAAACTGCACACAGTGCATGTGCACCTGTTCATCATGCTGCTAATTTGAGGCACCGAGACAGCTGTGAAAACAGGGCAGTAGGCAGCCCAGGGCTGCCTGCTTTGCCATTTTCATGTGCTGCAGAGCCCCCGCGCTGAGGCACCCTGCGTCCCACCGTAGAGATGGGGGAGCAGGCAGCCTAGGGAAGCCTGCTCCCTTAAATAATAAAAACAGGCAAGTAGTCCTCAAACCTCTGAACATGCATACGAATTAGGGGATGCAGAGAAGGAATGCATCGTGGACATAACCACAGACGAACTTGTATAACCTAAGCAGGGTTACACAAACCTCCCAAAATCTTCTTTGAGCTGCCAGCATGCACAAAACTGTATACCAGGTGAGCTCAATTGCACCTTTTATTTAAACCCACTTTTATGATTAGGCTTAATATCACCACCCGCTTTCTGCCCTGGGTTTCAGCCATCGACATGGAGCAAGTGGGCTCACTTCAGTGGAGTCTCAATGCATTTGGCCTGTAATGTTAGGAAGCAGCTTGAGCTGGGTAGTGGCATGGAGAAATCTCCCAAAGTCTCAGCTGGAAGGAGTGGACTGCTGAGACTGTAGCTGTTTTCCCCTTTGGCTAATCTTTCTCCCCACTCCATGCCTGGACTATACCCATGAATTGTGAACCCGGTAGTGACTCAGTTCAAGCTGAGGTTTTCAGTTTTCAGATTTAGTCCCAGCTCTAACCAACAACGAGACAGCAGTGCCCTCCCACCCCCCAATGCTCAGCCTCACTGAATTAGCAATGCACATCACTGACAAAATGTAAATAGGGCCCTGCAGCTCTCCCCAGCAGCACATTGTGAGGTGGTGGTTGAGGAGCATGGACTGGAATCTCAAGGCAGGTTCCACTTGGGGAGAATGAGCAGCCAATTCCTGCAAGGGCAGGCAGCCCCTGGGCAGCTTGTTGAGAACAATTGACTAAGGACACTTGAAACCCAATAGATCTGTACCTCTGACAAGCAGCCTGACATGCTGACCCCTCTTGTGAAGGCTGACAGCTCCCGGGCTTCACTCGCCCGCTCTCTTTGCCTTGACAGCTCAGGATGGATGCAATCGCCCTTGTCATGCTTGTTAGGCTCTCTGCCCCCACCTGTTAGGTCTCATTCAAGCCAATTCAATAAAACAATTTGTGGCTGTGATGCCATCTCTATTGAAGTTTGTGTACTCGGCTGCTTTGAGGGCTGGGAGGCTCCTGGCTCTGTGCAGCCTGATGCCCTACTAAGGAGATCACTTTGAGAAACAGGTTTCTAACTTCATTTCTCAGCTTGCTGGAGGTCTAGGGGGCTTCCCAATTACTTCGTCTATTGATGAAGAGATGCTGACAAAACCACTTACAAGGTTCTCCTGGAGGGAAGGCAAAGTGACAATGGCATTTCTTGTGATGTCACTATAAATAGTGTTTTCTTAAAGCCCCAGCTCCTGGAGTCAGGTGATTAGATGAGAATCTCAGCTGCTGCTTTTTTTTTTTTTTTTTT
>NW_017729015.1:2327111-2371056 GCF_001723915.1 Gavialis gangeticus
GGCTGTTTTTTTTTTTTTTTTTTAATAAGTGCATTTCTAGCCTTATAGAAGATGTATGTAAGAAGACATAAGTAAGGGCACAGAAAACTGGAAGGGAAATAAAAAGAAATGAAAATGTATTGTTTTAAAAAAGGTATTGTGCTTTTTGGGTCCACGTCAACATGTTTTGGGCCTAGCTCACTGTTTTTGAAAACGTGGTTTTGGTGCTGCTGGGAATGGCTGAGTTGTTCTGACTTGGGTGCTGCCCTCATGACACTGGCATCGTGGAGTTGTTCCAGCGTCAGGGACACTTTATCAGATGTACACTAGCGGTCTGGCCATAGCAGGGCACCAGCACGCAGGAACACACTGCACATCAGGTGGCTACAGTAGCGTTTTTAATAAGGCAGGTACACAAGCAGCATTAGACTCAGCAGGTTGTATGCTATACTGGCCTCAGGATGCAAAGCTTATAGAAAAGAGGTTTGCCACATGCATCACAGGATGTCTAGGTGGCTTCTGAGTGGCTGGTGAGACTGATGCAATGGTGCTCGTGGCTTTTCTGATATTGCTAACAATTAGTGCAGTGTGGCTTTCAGGGTGCCAGTGGGACCGTGTATCAGGTGTGGCACTTTTCAGCATGAGCTGACGGACATCACAACTTGGCCTGAGTGTTGAAACTATTTATAGGTCAAGCTCTTTGAGAATGGACTGGATTTCAAATAAACCCCGAATACAGCTGGCTGAGGGGGCATCATTCCCTCCTTCTGGATAGAGAGGCACAAGGAAGAGATTTTGGGTGGGGTGGGGCAGGCGAGTACAGCAGGTTTCATGCCAGGTAGGGCAGTCAGTAGGGCAAACAAGGCTGAAACCCCTTAGCTAGGAAGAAGTTTATCAGGGTCCTGCTACTCCCTGGCCATGCAGAGCCTTCTACATGCTGGTGACTCAGCTGATCCATGCCTGGTGCCATGGTGGGACCATGAAATGTGTATCTACTTTATCTTCCTGCAGTGTGGTGCAATCAGCTCTCCAAAGTCATAGGCCTGCCTTGTGGAAGAGTTGATTTCATCATCACTGGATCTCAACACCCCCCTCCAAGCCATTACAGCCTGTCAGGCAGGTATTATGCATTTCCCAAATTGGTGCGTGTGCTGAATGAGATATTTACTCACCAGACCATAGCACCAGTGACAGGTCTCTGAGTCAATCAGGTGAATAGAAATGATCCAAAATGCATAAGATCTGCATGTTGAGATTTGGGAAATGCTGCACCTTGGAAAAGAGAAAGGCCAAGGTGTCTGATTGCTCCACTAATACCAGTGGGGGAGAGAGACGGTTCATACAGAGGGAGCATGGGTTCTTATGAGAGATTTACCTGAGGGACTGCTGTTCTAGGTAAAGCATATGTATTTAATACGTTCAACAAAAGGGCCTTTTGAAAAGAAGTCTGTACTAGAATAAAATAGGGGAGGATACAGTTGTATCTCACGCATTGAAAACTCCAGGTACCCCAAACTACTACTGTAGTGAGCACATACATCCTGGCCCAATATAGATTTTGAGAGTTATATTCTAGTGCCAACCTTTTACTGCCCTAGCAATGCTATTGGGTGTGCTCAGCTAGGTGCTCATCTGGGGTAAATCAGCATAATTCCTTTGAAGTCAATGGGAATATTCCAGTTTACACTAGCTGAGGTGTTGGCATGGTGCTGTTTGTTTTCTATCACAAGCTGCTGTGCAGTGTTAACCTCTTGCTGTATTCCACCCCAGAGGCAGCTGCAATTCAGTGTAAAAGCAAAACAACTTATATCCAAAAGCAGTTTGCAAAACATGTGGAGATCTTTTGTGAATAAAGGCATGATATGAACATACAGTATTGTTTTACAGACAACTGGGGAACCTTTCCAAGGGTTCATTATGGACTGGATCAAGCTATGTGCCTATTATCTGTAATGCAGAACCCACTGGCTTTGAGGGGGCAAAGCCAGCTGGATGACATTATCTGCATGATGTTGGAGGTGGAAAGAAATGATGGTTTTCTCCCCCTCCAGGTCTGAGAAGTGAAGAGTAGCTGAGAGGCCCGGACACTCCAGTCCCCCGAAGCACAGAGAGAGTTTTTTTTTTCTCTCCAGCTTGACTATTTCTTTGTGCTTTAAATAGCAATTAAGAATAAAAGTGGAGCTGCCTTTGCCTGTGAAAGGCTTCGTCTGACTCCTGTCTCCTTACTGCAGCGCCACTCTGATTTCCATCTCATGCATATCTTATTTAACATTCTGGATACTGTTTTGAGTGCCCCAATATTTTAAAATAAATTGCTGCATGTAAAAGGCTTAATGTCACATTCTGTTATTCTGACTGTTAAAAGAAAAGTGAAATCTTCAATGGGGCTACTGGAGCAGAAGCGATCAAACAGTGGGAGGTCCTATTAATGTGTATTACGTTTCATTATTCCAGCGCTGTGTGTCAGCCAGCTTCTCATCAGAACTCACGCAACAGATCAGAGCATTAACTCCTTGCAAGCAAAAGTGGGGAGCGGGGGGATGGTTTTTAAACTCTTTTTGTGTTACTCGTTTCTCCAGCTTTGTCTCTCTGATGTCAGTACCATGTCCTTAACCCACACGCACGCACACTCACAAATACATGCCCCGCATTGCGCTGCCTTTACCTCTGCCAGCATCCACGCACTGCGTGAGAAGCACGAGGAACAGGTGGGGAGCTGGCTGCACGTGTAAATGGGGAGGGAGGCAGATGGGCTGGTGGAGACACAAGCAGGCTGGAAAGGGGGAAGGAGGAGGGAAAAGGGGATGAGGAAGAGAAGTGTGTCAGGGAGAGGCAGGCAGAAAGAGTGAGGGAGACTGAGGGAGTGAAAGGAGCTGAGGAAGAGAAGAGAGAGAGATCAGAGTCCCAAATGCCTACATGATGCTTGTGCTTGGCATAGTGCCCCCTCCCCCTCTCGCTCCCACCCCCGTGACAAATGCTTAGCTGGGGAGTCACCCTAATGATTTCCAGCCCCGGAAGGTTCCCTTAAGGCTGTTTCACTCAACCACTTTCTATTTTTACCCTCCTTCAGCTGCTTCTCTCCCCGTCCTGCTGGCAGAGCAGCCACAGCCCAGCCAGGATGGAGCTATAAAGCCCTTGGTTGTTTCAAGGACATTGAAATGTGCAGCACAGGAGACATTGGGATGGTGGGGCAAGGGGGGTGGCCTGGGCATTAGAAGTGAAGGAGCGGGCAGCATGGAGACCCAGATCTGCCAGGCCAGGAGGGAGCAGAAAGTCAGGCAGACAGGGGAGAATAAGGAACAGCCAGGGAGCTGGTGAGGTGGCACGAGCTGGGGAACTGGGTGAATGGATGGATGATAAATGAGAGCACGAGATCCCTGAGGGACCTAGTGAGTGGAAATCAGAGAGAAGAGAGGTGGAAGGGGCTGAGAGAATGGAGTGAGACAGGGAGACCCCAACCTCTCTGCCTCAGGGAGAGGGAAGGGGTCTCCGAGACAGGATCCCAAGTCAGGCTTGGACAACACAGTTGGACCAACCTCTATACGAAGATGTCTGCCGGTTGTAGGGCCATGTATGGTTCTGGACTGACTCATGGGTTTGGACTTGATTTGGCTGATTTGGCTTGGAACATGAAAAATTTCTTTCAAAAATAAAGTTCAAATGCCCCTGCCTCTTCCCACACATACACACTTAGGATATAAAGGACCTAGGCTTAGAATTCACAGCCTCAGCTCCTCCCCACTTTAGCTGGAGAGAGCCATGCAGACTGGCAGACACTGCCCCTGTAATCTGTTATGGGCACTGTGCAGAGACGTTGTGAGTGCCCTTCTGCCCTTTAATTGCAGGGCTGAGGTTCCCTAGGACCAGCCCCATATTGAAAGTCGTTCCTCCCTAGTACAGCTCCAGTTTGTGGGGAGTGGGGGAGGACAGAAAATGCAGCAGGGCTTTGGGATTTCTGAGGCAGGCAGTTTGCTACCCAACTGCTGATTCCCCGTCTCCTTCCTGAAGGCTCGGCTGTTATGAGAATCATTTTTGAGGGCACACAGGGTAGACTCCTATTTCACTTTATGCAGCCAAATGGCACTTGTCCAGCCACGTAACTGCTGTTTTTGGCACTTGTGCACAGTTAGCAAACCTGTTCCAGGTGGCTATTGAGCATGGGCAGTGGGTTGTGCCCAGTGTCAGGTAGGTACACTGTCCTGTATGCACACCCCCCCGGGTGAATGTGAGTCACAGAATTGCAGCTGGCCAAAAACATGTGACTTGTGGGTGGAGGGGCCTTGCCTTGTTTCAGCTCTGTAGGCCTATTGTTAAGGCACTTGCCCAGAAGGCAGAAGAGCTAGATCTGAGCTCCCCATCACCCACAATATGTTTGGACCTACGTCGAATCATGGAGAAGTAGGGCTGGAAGGGACATGAAGTTATGCATTATCCAGCTGTTCCCCTGGGCAGCCAACAGAGCAAACTAAAAGGTTGCCTGACAGTGGGATTGCTGTTGGTCTGGAAAGGAGAAGGTCATTAGTTCTAGCGTAGACCTTTGCTCCCAATTAGCAGAAACTTCCCCACTTTTCTCCATCCATTCATTGACTATTAAATGCAGTATACGGTACCCCAGCTTCAAGAGGAGGACTAGAGATAGCAATAAGTAATGGCTCACCTGTGGCCTGGTAGTTTAAGCACTGTGCTGGGCAGGTGTCAGATAAATGCAGGTTCTAACTCTCTTTGTGAGACAGGGGCCGAGGGCCAGGGCTCCTTGCTTTCTAGACAGGCACCCTGCCTATCAGGGTAAAATATGGGCTCTTCTCCTCTCTCTCTGTGGAACAGGATCACAAACTGTGTAAGTGCCACAAACAAACTACTGTAACTATGACCTTGGTGCATTAAAAGAAATGAGTTTCAGCCCTAACACATCTGACCTACCACTATCTGTTTCAGCCCCCTCCTAGATTAGTCTGACTCTATATCTGAAGTGGTCTCTTTGTAAAGCAAGTGGGATTTTTAGCTGTGTTTCCCCTAGCTTGAGTTTCCCAGTTTCTTCTTCATCCACAGCCCAGTCTCTTAAAGTTCAGTTTTATTGCAGTCATTACCCCAGCAGGGCTGTTCCCCTTGCCCAGGCTCTATGTCCTGCTGAAACCTCCCAGTGCAAAGTCACAAAAAGAAATCATAGTAATTAATTTACTTCTATGAAGATAGCACCATTATGCTAAAACCTGCATGGTCCAGCAGAAAGAGACAGTCCAAAAGCCAGGCAAAAATCTTCACCCTTCAGAAGCAGCCTAGGTTTGGAGTTTGGCCTGCAGGTAGCTCAATGTGTAAGGCCACGGGAGAGCTCCTGCTTGGACTGTCAGGGACCTTCTGTGCCTCCAGAGGTGATGTTTATCAAATCAGATAGAAAAATCAATAGCAATAGTATCCACAGCACAACCCGACTGTGAGCCATGAGCCTTTTCTAGAGCAGGTTTGTGGTGGTGGGTTGCTATCTTCATCACTAGTTTTACAGATGGAGAGATTCAGGTCAGAGGCCACTGTCATTTGTCTGAAGTCACTCCCATGTTATAAGGCCTCATCTGTCCTGAAACCCACCCCTGTCACAGTGCACTCGATTATACCGCTGTCCCAGAGCTGGAAGTAAAGGGGGGATGGTCAGGGGTCACAGCCACTGGAGGGGTAGGGGAGCTCTAAGGTGATGGCAGAGCTGGAGTTAGAAGGTGCTACTCTTTCTTAATGTAGATTGTTTGTCAAGGTAGGTTAGAGACCAGGGAGGGCTTGTTCTGAGGCAGCAGAGCACAGTCCACAGTATCCCCTGCTCCAATAGTTCAGAAATTAGCTTATTAGACATTAATGAGCATTTCATTCATTTCACTTGTCTTCCCATTCCAGTCTTCCAGGAGGGGTGCCAGACTATCTGCATGGTGGGGAAAGGGGATGCCAGACCAACTGTGTGTGTGTGTGTGCGTGCGTGCGCGGGCGCTGGGGGGAGAGTAGCAATCCTCCATGCCAAGGATCATGACCTCGGAGCAAACATTTCACTGGCAAGAAGCTAATTTTGTGGTCTCATATAAAGGCAGAATGAGGCCATTAGTCTAGCCAAGTTCAGAAGCACATTTAGGCAATGAGGAGCTTTTCCAAAGGAGTAGAAGTATTTGTGAAATCTCCTCCCGAGCAGATTTTCCCTTCTCCTCTCTTCCTCCCCTCTTTTCAGAGGCAATCTCCCCTCTTCTCTCCTTCCACTCCAAGGAGCTTCCTCAGCTTATTGTTCCTGGGAGCTGGAGGGCAATGTCTGTCCTCGGATCTGGGTTTGGTGGCACCAGAATGGAGGGAGCCTGGAAAGAAGCTTTCTCTCTGAGTCTGGCGACACAGAGCATGCAGCATCAGGGACCAGTGCAGGTGGTAGGCATGGGTGGGAAAATGGGGGAGGACACTCCTAAGTGAAGCCTGCAGTGCCACTGCCTGTGTGAACCACTGCTGCTAAGGTTCAGAATCCAAATACCTGTGAGCTTCCTCCTCTGCTCGGCCTGCTTCAGCTCTCTCCTTGGCCTCTCTTTGCTACTCTGGGCAGCTCCAGCCACGTCTCTTTGTGATGTCTGGTCTGCATACAGAATCCTAGGCTCTCTTCAAACCCACTAGTCCTTGAAGAGCTTTGGCCAGAAAGCACTGCCAACTACCTCCGCTCCACAACAGATTGCAAGGCATGTGTATTTAATTCACATAGTGTGGAAACATCCTCAAAAGTGGGTTTGGGAACGGAAAGCCATCACAGTCTGGCACACTGCACAACACGATGCAGGTGCTCCACCTTGCTGTCCTCCTCTGCACCCTGGGATGCCTTGTGTTACACACTAGCTGGCTGAGCAGTGGGAGGTCGAAGAAGAATGTGGATGGGAGGGCGTGCAAGGAGAAAGGATGTCACCTTACAGCCTCCCAAGAGCAGCCATTAGCAGAATGAGAGACAGGAGTGGACCCTTACAAGAGGAGACCACTTGCCCCTGCACAGCAGGTCACTGAGGTGATCCAGGTTGCCTGAAGCAAAGGATGAGGAAGAAGAAGGTGCCATCACCAGCTTTAAGAAAGTGGGCTTATCACAAGGATGTCTCAGTACTAGGGACCAAACGGCAGACACTTGGGGTAGTTCCAGAGTCCTTATCCTCAAAATGCAGCACACTGACTTCTTTTTAATTCATTCCATTCCCATGAAAGCAGACAGGGACAGTAAAGCATTTCCCACACATCAAATATCCCCAGATCCCACACAGTTGGAAGGGGACACCATACCAGACTAGCCTGTCTGGCCAGTATTACATATAGTCTGTCAGTGACCCACAGTCACATGGAAAGAAAAGCACATTTACAACACATTCAGGGAAAATCCAATGCAGGGCTTACAGAAATGTTGTCAGAGAGGTGACATCATCAGTATCCCACAGGGTGTCCTGTAGACCCCCATCGTGCCTGCAGCATATATCACTGACCTCCAGACAAGAAAAAATACTAAATAGCCAGCAACAGAAAACAGACAGTAATATAGGAGCTGGTACATCAATAACAGAGAGTGAAAAAGCCCCAAGTGCATGCACGCATATACACACACACACACATGCACACACACGCCATCATCTGTATATCAAAGGCAATAAAAGCTCTGCCACATCTTTAATTTATTTACTGCTCTGTAAATTGATAACTCCACATTCTTGGTATGGAATAAATTCTGTTCATTGCCTTGTTCATGCTCCTTCCCCCAGTATTATGTGTCCATTTGGGATCTGTGTAGCAGGGTTGGCCGTGGGGTCATTTGATTATTTCAGCTATCAGAACAGGGATGGGCAAAATACTGTCTGTGGGCCAGATCCAGCCCACCAAGTGATTTTATCCAACCTGTAGCAGATCCCTTAGCCCCACCCAGCCCAAATACGAGGGGTGCAGCCTAAGCCATGGTGTATGCGACTAGTCCTGCTGCCCCTGGGTGCACAGCAAGGCTGTGCCACAGCACGGCTGATGCCACTTCCAGCTGCCACTGCTGGTCTCTGCTGCGATCCACTCCATGCACGTCTCTGAAACAGGCACTGGTTTCACGGGCAGGGGCATGTGGGGAACAGCTATTCTTGTCTATGAGATCTACTTCCTGATTGCCAGCTCAGAGTTTCAAAACAGGAGGGCAGCAAAAGTCAATAGCCAGTGATGAACCTCCAGACTGGAAGTCCTGTAGTAACATTATGGTGTCAGAGCACTGCCTTGACTAATTCCAGACTTTTACAGCCTTGGGAGCACGGGAGGTATGCTCTGACAGTGCATCCAGCTCACCACACTCAGCCATGGTTGAATGGTCTGGCAGTGATCCATCTCCAGGGGCTTCATGCTTCTTGAAGGCATGTGCTCAGCTGTTGCACTCAAGCCCACGCGGCAGGCCTGAGTCTGTGCCATGGAGTGGAGAGCTGGATACAGGAGCTCAAAAGTCTAGGAGAGCTCAGATCTTGGCTTCACAGATGTCAAGGCTAGGTGGGCCCATGGCATAGTACTGGGACCACAGTATCCAGGTCTGGTGCGTATCTTCTTCCCCCTGCTAGTGGCATCTGCGGATGTGCCTAGACTTTCCCTAGTACCCGCTATACCTCCTCTTTTTGCCTTTCACTTTAATTATACATTCATGTCTCTCTCCTGAATTTAAAAAAAAAAATTCTATTAAAATAAAAACCAAAACAAAACTTGTTTATTCCCTTCTTTCCGCCTTTCTTTTCCTTCCTACGAGCTGCAGCTGCCTCTCCTGCTGGCCCTGCACTGCTACAAAGCTGCTTGGCTTCCCTTTTCTTATTTAATAATTACCATCTCCTCATCATCTCACCCACTGAATTCCGTTGCCTAAAGGGTTAACTGCCAAACTGCACCATCTTAGAAACCAGCTTTAACTATTGCATGGCAGGGAGATGGAATGAGATGAGGCTTCTCTAAAGGACAGCTAGCCTGGGAAGGAGGCAGGCATGAGAAGCCTTTGGGCTTTTCCCTTGTTTGTATTACGGGCTTCCACCGGCTGTTTTGCTCCCTTCCAGAGCCCCTTGACTCCTCCTATCTGCGTGGAGACATGGGGGGCTTCAAAACTGATGGCTTAAGAATAAGAAGAGCTAGCGGTCTGGACAGCGACAGTCTAGAGAGAATAGTATGTCAAGGTTGTACCCTTGTGGCCCCTGACATTGACCTTGCAGGGTTTAAGCTTCAGGCGCTCAAAGCAGGATGGGTACCACCTTCCCTGCATCTTCCTCTTCTCAGCTTCATTATCTGAGGGATGCAAACAGAGGCATCAATAAAGAGTAGAGCACCCTGGGCAAGACTCCCCTTCACCTGAGGGTGGGGATGTGCCAGGCACTGGGGAGTTAGGGGAGGAGAGGAGAAAGGATGGGTCCCTGCACCCAGCTCCTTTTACTAGGTGGTGCAGGGCTGCTCCAGCCTGGCTAGGTACTGCAGAGCTCAAACTGGGGGAGGGGTGCAGGGAGCCCCATCCTGGCACCTTTCTAAGCCAGTGCCTAGGGCTGCTGCCCCCATGTCCCTCCCTAGTTATTTTTCTGGAAGCAAGCATTCCCAGTCCCAGATGACTTTCAGATAAGTATGTCACCTAAAACCAAAACCTATTTTACCTGTATGTCACTAAGTGCCACTTATGCATCCCTATGTAGCTGTTTTAGTCCCTTTTTCACATTCACATACATCTGAGATCCTATTTCCATCTGCATGGCTATGCTTGCCCTGCATGGTCAGAAGGCTCCACCATGGCTCCACTATGGCCGCATATGTTCTATGTTGGAATAAAATCATTTTGGCACGTAACTGCCTAGGGTGGGGGGTGAAAATATGCTACTGATATGACTACATTTGGACATATAAGTAGCACTTAGGCTTGTAAAGGTGATACATGATTTAGGCCTCGGTGTTCAGAGCAGGGATTCTGGACTGCCGGGCTTGGCACCCCACTCTGGTACCAATCACTGGGTGATTTAGACCAGTGGTTCTCAACCTGTTTTGTACTAGGACCCATTTGTAAACATCAATGGCCAGTCTTGACCCAGTGCCCCTCACTCTGGACCCCCTGCCCCCTGCCCCCAGGCCACAGCCCCAAATATTTGGGGTGGAGGTGGGGGAAGCAGCCCCTCGCAGGCTGGAACTGTGCCAGGCTGCAAGGGAAAAGCCATGGTTTGCCACAGTTTTCTTCTTTAAAGGAGAATCCATTTCTAAAGTTTGCTCACAACTCTTTCGGGTATTCTTGTGATCCACTTTTAGGTTATGACCCACGGGTTGAGAAACGCTGTTCTAGGGCAAATCTCAGGTTCCTTATTGCGAAATGAAGGTGATAAATGGTGGTAGAGGGAGGGCAGGGTGGAGAGGGGCAATTTTCTAAAAATTTCATGACCTGAAGGCTATTTTGCAGTCCTGAACTATCCTGTCTGGTAGAGCATCCACTGCAGCATGAGATTCAACACATAAGTCTGAAAACTATGTTTGCCCATAGGTCAAGCAATCTGCTTAGACACAGTGGACACCATTCCTACAAGCAGTTGATCAGATCTATAATTCTGTTTGTATTCATGGTTCTGTAGATTTCAGCAGGCCTATGACCAGAAGCAAAGCAACACAAATTCCTAGATATGTGTAGGATCAGTCCTTTTTAGATTGTGGACTCATTGGGACAGGAACAATATTTTCCTCTGCGCTTGCACAGCACCTCACACAAACTCTGACCCACATGCTTTCCCTCCGCTATGAGAATACAAATAAATAGTAGTGACAATTTCCATGGCATGGACACAGAAGAAATTGTGTGTCTCCTGTCTTGGTAAACAATGAGGTCAGTCCACATCATTTTTCAGACTTTGGTGTTTGCAAATATTTTTTTCCCCTTGCAAATGGGCCATTTCTCAGTGAAAAAAATACTAATTTCTCTCCCAAAATTCCAACATTTAAATAAAGAAAATACATCATTGGGATACGATTTTGCAAAATTATTTTTTCCCTCAAAATTGAAAATGAAATTGAAAAGCTATTTCTGAGCACCTTGATTTGAATAATGAATGACTCACTGAATAAAAATGAATAATATGACCCAGGGGGCCAATGCAGTGCCCTTAATACTGAACATACCCATGAACTGTTTTTTTTAACCTGTTCTAGATATTTGCCACTTTTTTGAAGGGTTTACTACCAAGCCAGTACAGCTTATCCCTGCCATTTGTCCTGGGAAATCCTGAGGAGAAATGAGGACTCAGGGTTGGCTTTTACCAGGCACCTCTAACAGCTATGGGATCTTCATCCCATGGAGCTGAGTGGATATCAAATGTATCAGAAGTTTGTCTCAGTTCAACATCCAGATGTTTGGATCACAATGGGAAGCCAAGCCAAAGATCAGATCCTCACAGAGTCGTGCTCTTGGACTATCATAGAGTTGGGTGTCATGGAGAGATGATCACTGCTCCCCAGGCTTGGCTGGATGGGTAGTTCCTCATGAATAGCCTCCTTAGGGTGTTTCCATGTCCTGTCCTGTTCAAAAGCAGAAGAAAAGGGACACACAGAGCCTCCTAAACCAGAACAAAGTTAGCTAAACTCTACAAGGATTTAAAAACTTTTTAGTTTGGTTCGAGTCCCACTTTTTCCAAACTGGTTTGCCCAGACTTAACACTTACTTCATCCCAGCTCAAGCCCTATACCTAACATTAATCCCAAGTATAATTTAACACTCTGTCTTTGCTCAAATTAGGATAAATATTCCACTTGACTTGGGTTGCTTTAACAAGAATTCACCCGACCCTCATCTCAACCACCCTCTGCAGTGCCCACTGTCCAGTTCACTGAGGATGGTTTGCTGCTGCCAGGGAGGTCTGTGGGCAGCGGCTCTCTGTAGGCATTGGCTTGTTTCTTGATGGAGAAACACGCTTGCACAGAGCTTGCCAGAGAGCTGAAGGGCTTTACAGAGCTAAACATTGCTCTCTGAAGCTCTGCCCTTTCTGGGAGATGCGAGTTCCCTCCTCTCCACTCAGCCCAATCCTCTGTGGCCCAAGAGCACAGTCTCTTTTGTGAGACACCTCCATCACTGGGGCTTCTCCTGGGAATAGGGGCTGCTGGGAGGGCTCTGAGATGCACTAGAAGGGGGCAGACCGTGCTTGTCCTATCACCCTTTCGCACAGCCCTGTGGGGTGGATCCCCTGCAATGCCCTCTTGTTTGAAGTGCTCCCTGGGGACTCCGTGTCTTTGAGCTGTTCCAGTGGCTCTCGTGAACAATGAGAGGAGAAAACATTCTGCATGCCAGCTTTTTACATCTCCATCTCACTCCACAAAGCTCCCTGAAACCTGCCTTTGTTACGCCAGGCGAGCGGCCTCGCTTCCGTCTCCCATTGCTGAATGGAAGGGGAAGCTGCACAGGTGACCCCTGACATTAACCTAATTGTCTCCTCTCTTTGATTAGATGCACCACAAAGCTAGTAAACGGATCAAATTAAATTTGAGTGGCGGCAGAACAGCTTTGGAACGTTGATTAGATTTGAAAATACCACATTTAAATATCTTAGCATTTGTGGGGATTAGTAGAGAGACAGTGAGAGGGATGGGGAGATGGAGGAGGAGAGAAGGGGGCGGGGAAGAGGCAGACACAGAGGCACTGCTTCACCAAATCCCCATACAACGGTGCTTCAATTTCTGCGCTCCTGGCCTGCCTCAACCTCCAGCCTTGCTTAAGGATGATTATAGACCTTTATCATGATGTGGCCAGCGATACTGCCATGGTGCAGCCGGGTCAGGTAGGGACAGAGACAGAAACCTCTGAAGTCAAGTTCCATCAAGTTACGACAGGTTTATCCAAGGTTTAGTGGATCAAAATGCAAACCACTTGCTCTTCCATCTATTCCACAAGTGCCAGCCACTCCCATCCCCATCAGGTTGACTCTTAAAAGTCATTCAGCATCATTCAGATTTATGCTACCCACTGGGTGCGTCTACATGCGCATTAATACACCTTTTCTAATATGCGGTACTAAATTCAATCTGAGGTACTAAATTAATCCGCATTAGGCTGCGCTAATATGTAATAGAGCATTTACATGCTTCTTTAGTGATGGTTAATGTGCCGTAGACTAATGTCATGGTTTTTAATATGATGCATTAATATGCAGTAAAATAGTCTACTGCGCATTAAAGTGCACGTGCAGACATGCCCAGTGAACTACAAACAGTGATATAAGTCCATAAATGGGTAAGGAAACAGTAGCCAGGCAGGGGGACTGGATCTAGGTCTGGTTGATAGTGATGGTGGTACTTTTGATCTATGTATCTATCTATCTACTGTATTTTTATAGCATCAGTCACTGTATAGTCTATAATATGGGTCATTCATATCAAAACACTCTACAAGCAAAAATTAACCCTTGCAATGCTCCTCTGAGCCAGCTACACATTTTTGCCCCAGTGCAAAAGGAGGAAACTAAGGCACAGAGAGACAAAATGACTGATGCCCCACGAGTTGATGACAGTGCTGGTAGCAGGTCTCTAGACTCCAAATTTCCAGCCTGCTATTCTGATTACTAGACTGACTCCCTCCCTGCAAAGCAGACACGGAGCAGTCTACAAAAGGAAAGAAGGGATGCAGCAGTGGGGTGTGTGCATGTGCCTGTGTGTTTAAGAGTGAGAGAGGAGCAGGAGAAGGGGGTGGGAGTACGAAAGGAGCCAGGTGAATGATGGAAGAATGTATTTGCGACTAATTACTCCCTGGAATATGCCAGCCTTCACAGTGAATGTCATTGGCAAGGAAGGTTTTGGCCAGCTCCAGTTCTGAGTGATTTCACTGAAGTTAGAATCATGTGGAGAAATAGACGGGCCAAACATGTAAGCCTGGATCCTGCTGGGCCTTGCCCAGGACCCAGCAGGCAGCCCATGCTGCCTGCTCTCCAGCACAAGCGTGAGTGACGGCTACTCATGGGTACTAGTCAAGTTAAATGCTGTGCTGAGGAGGAGTGATTTTCAACCCCAGCATGCCTGCTCACTCCCATGCCAGAGTGGTGCAAGGTAATAAGGGGCAAGGTATTATGTGCCAAGGAGAGCTGGCTTCCAATCTGATCCCTGTTGCACACCCTTGGCACTGTGCTGAGTTCTCCCTTCTCACACCTTGTTCCCACAGCTACCTAGCAGGGTGGAACTGACCCTGCCTCATTGTTTTCCTCAGCATTTCTTGGTTTGTCCAGGTGTGTGCAACATCCCACAGCAGAACACTGCAGGACCAAACCCACAGAGAAGTGTGTATGTGCGTGTAAGTGCACAATGCCCAGTGGTGGAGTTCTGCACAGTGAGCCTCACGAAAGAATGTGTGCTTATGTGTACATGCACGTGCACTGCATCACATCAAAGCTGTATGGGTTTAAACCTAAAAGAGGGGTGTGTAAGGGTGGACCCAAGCTGTGCAGGATTTGATCCTGCACAGGACACAGAAGAATATCTGCGGTGATGTTACCAGAATATGCACACATGCTCTTCAAGGACATGCTCTTTAAGCAAGCCAGCCTTCCACTAACCAGGAACATCTGGGAAACATTTGTATCTAACCAAAGGAATGCAAAGATATATCTTTAAAGACAGAGAAGGAAAGAAAAAGGAAGAAAGTAAAACTCCTGCTGGAAAATACCTGTGCATTCCAGGTCCCTAATGGGACTGGAGTCTGGTCACTACTGAACCAAGTCCCCAACTTCCTCAGTCCAGAGCTGCTCTAGCCAGGAGAGCTCCAGGAAAAAGTGAGACTCAAAGGGAAAGACGCGATGGTCTGATGGGGCAAAAGGAGGAGGATTCAAGAGGATCCGTCCCACTTCAGTGGTAGCCATGATGGAGCAGCACGATCCAAGCTGCTGCAAGGACTTGGGGCAGGGGAGTCTGTGCAATGGGTTTGGAAACACTTCTCATCTGGTCTCAGCACAGTTTAAATGAAATCCTACAGTTGAGACAAAGATGGCTCTGCCTTCTCGAGATGAAGCATTTCAACGTCAAAGCTACGTGTTTGGACATTCTCAAGTGAAATGAGGAAGCTGAGATGATTCGTTTTGACACTTTTCCATTGAAAATTTCACCCAAATTGGCACGCTCCCGCGCAGTGTTGAGACTTCAACAAAACTTCATTTTCTAACAGCAAACTGTTCTGTTAAAAATGATCAAGTAGCACTGACTGGGGAGTGTCCCATAGCCACAAAGCAGGGAGGGACATCCAGAGCAAGATGGAAGTACAGATAAACTGGATCTGGCTTAAGCCCCAAGTGACTCTTATGTCTGCCCACACCCTCAAAAAGCTCTGGTTACGTTACCACTAAATACCATGTCGTAAGGCATGTCCTGTGCTTGCCAGTCAGAGGATGTTCTGGAGACTATTCCTGGTTAAGGTACAGGTAAGATTTATGGGGCTTTGCACAAGGAGACGTGGTGGTATTCACTTCTGGTGGTTCTGAGATTATCCAGGCATTGAAAGGCTGAGCTGGATTGGACAGTTGCAATTTGCAAAGGTAACAATTTGCCAGTGACTATTCAGATACAGTCCAGGGTAGCCTGTCAGGAAGAGAAAGCAGCAGGCAGGGTGACCTGGCCAGTGGCCACATGTGTGCTCACATGATAGAGACATTCGTAATGGATATGACCCCCACACCTGCTCCTGGGAGCTGGGCAGGAGCGTTCCCCTGTACGTCATGGTGGAGGGGGAGGAGGAGGGGGCTCTAAGCTCCTGCCCCACACATCATCCCACCCTCCTCCCCTGCCCCACCCAAGTCTTCCTACATCCTGTGTGAAGACAATGATTCATGGTGATGTAACACAGGCTGGGAAGGCTTTCTCCATCTGAATGTGTATGCAGCTGGGAGCTGGGTAGTTCACTTACTCAGATAAGGAGGGCAGCAATCCTGTGTCAGGGCATGGGCACGGACCTGTGTGGCGTTTGCAGGAAACCTGAGAGAGAGACAATGGGTTGGGGTCGCAATGCACTTGGTTCTCTCCTCCCTCACTTTCTGGGCCTGGACTTTCTCTTTGGCTTTGGGCACTGGGCATGAAAAAAAACCCCCCCAAATTGGAAGGGACCACAAGAGTCATCTAGTCCTTCCCTGGAGAGATGCAGGGGATGCTGTTCTGAAAGTGAATTCTTCTTCCCTTTAAACCAGCTCCTATCCCAGACAAGAGCTACACTCACCCCCTGTCGCCCCATCAGACCGGGACAGGTAGAAAGGGTGTGCTTCGCTGACGCTGCTGGACCCAGATAAACTTCTGGCTCCTTTAGACTCCCATAACATCACTTGTCCTGTCTGAAGGCACTAACCAGGGCCCCACCCACATTGTAGTCTGGATTTGACTACAGGAGGGATGGTGACTAGGCTATATGCCCTTCCTTCCCCTTATTTATTGTCCTCCCCCTGTTGTGTCCTGGGCATACTAGTTTGAATGCTTAGAACAGGGATTGGACATTTTTTAATGTGCATAAAATGCCATGTACCTGGTACCTGGTACCACTGAAGCCTTACATTAAAAATAACCTTGCTGCTATTCAGTGGGTGCATCTACACTTGTACTTTAATTAGAGCATCATGGCAAAAACCATGCTAATATGCTAATAATGCACGGTAAAATCAAGCTACTGCACATTAAGGAGCACTAAAAAAAAAGTATGCACTTTCGCCACTGCACATTAGGGCAGCTTAATGCACAGTTAGGTAGTACTTCACATTAGAGGTGCTAAATTTAATGCGCAGCAGCAAAAGTGCACAAATGAATATGTAGATGCACCTGGTATCACCAAATGCCCTCCCTGGTGCCAGGCAGTGAGGGTGTCATCTCAGCACTTGCTCTGCCCCACACTTGCTGAACACACAAGATTCTCCACCTGCCTACCCAAGTGCTCATGGCTGGTATCTCTGCAGAGACTCATTTGCATGTCAGTGTGCTCAGGCTTACACCTGTGGCTGTGCAAGTACGTACGAGTTACATTGCTTGCCAGTGTGCATCTGGGTATATACGTAGTTGGGGTTTTTTTTTTCCCTTTGGTGGGAGGCAGGGTGTTGTGCACACGTGTATATGCAGGCTATATGTCTGTATGTGTGTACGTCAGTCTGTAAGTATATAAATATGTCTGTGGATGTGCAAAATATCCATGTCTGTACAGTTTTGCGTGTGGGTGTGTGCACGTGTATTTGTCAACACACATGCTTGAGTGTGTACATGCCATATGCATGCATTTATGGGTGGATGCATGTGCATGTACATTCATTAACACATATGTGTAAGTGGGCCCATTTGTGTGCATGTAAGTTCCCATGGCCAGGGGTCTGAATTCATCTAGGCCTGAGTGTTTAAGATGCCTCCAGCCACCTTGAGTATAAGGCTATCAAGTGTGCCTACCAGTCAGTGCATGAAGCCGCCTAAGCCAGTTAAAAAAATTCTGCTCAAGCCACTGACAGATAAGTTTGACTCAAAAATAGGCAGGTCTAATATATCCCCTTCATGCCCCTATTGTGAATCCCCCCTCTGCAAACTGCTTTGTCCCCAGCTGGGGCCAGGATAAATGGCTAAGGAAGGGGCAAAGGCATTTCCAGGGCAAGCCTGTATGAGAGGGAGATGAAAAAGATTTCAACAGAGTGAGTTCTCAAGGCTGGGGGGGGGAGAGGGAGGCGGCGGAGAGCGACGGGCAGACAGCAGAGTGGATTTCTGCTTGAGTGGTTATTATACCGTCGATTTGAAGAGACAGATGACGGCAGTGGCAGAGGAGGCAATAATTGAAAGCACCATGAAACATTAATGAATGCCCAGGGACTGGATCAGGAGTTGTTAAAGCTCACTTCGCTCTCTCTGTCTCGCTCTCTTTTTAAAGTCAAAATTGTTCCACTGCCCTCTAGGCGAAGGATTTTTTTTTTCATTTAAAGGTACAGGAGTCTACAATAGCAGCCTCTGCTTTGCAGCTCGTCATATCTTCCCTCAGTTGGTGCCTGCAAGGGACCTGATCTTACAGTAATATGAAGCAGCTGATTATTTAGAAATAATGATAAGCGTGAGCATCCACAAACAACAAATTCTTACCATGTGTTCGAAGCAGCATGGTATGAATATAAGTAAGGGAAAGGTGCCTGGGAGGGTGCAGTTAGATGCCACGTTAATGAGCACAGCAGAGGATAGACAGAGAGACTGCTATAGTCACCAAGTGTCCAAAAGACGATATCTTCTTGGAATGAAGTTGTCTCCCCTTGTGTGTTTGCAAGTATGTCAAAGACAGCATGGCCAACCTAGAGGAATGCTCCCTAGAGCAGGCACAGGACTCCTGGGTTCAAGTCCTTGCTTTGCTATTGAGTTGCCTGATTAGACGGGTCCCTTTCCTTCTCTGTGACAGCAGTACCCATCTGTCCAGTGGAGATTCATGGTACTGCTCTTTCCAGTAGGTCATGAAGTTCACTAGGGGCTGCTTGCCAGTACCTTACTGTCCTCCATCAGTGCTGGGGAGTGGAGGGTTAGAGAGGTCTAAGGGTGGCCAGGAAAGCTTGCATTAGCTGGGTTTGTGGTCCTTATGGGTGCTACAGATGCTGCTTGTCCTTTTTCCAGTTCACAAGCCTTTGGGGTTGGAGAACACATTGTTCTCAACACACCTGTCAGCAGCAATGGGAAATTTTCTAACCCACAGGTATGGGGCTGTCACTTAAACTACAGTTGTCTGTGGGAGGGCCCTGGCTTTGCACTAAGGGATGTGTGACATGATAGTACGTCAGACATCCCTTGTGATTTGATATGCAGTTCCCATCACAAACTTGAATGCACTACGGAGCAGAAAAGGGGAGAGGGACTCTTCCCAGGAGTCGCATGCAGCCTGGAGCCAGGAATGTAAGCTCCCTCCCTCTCACTGGGGCCTAGGCTACCTACAGAGTGGCTTTACCAGCACTCTCCTCACCAGGGTGCAGGGAACTTGGATAATGCTTGGCCTGCCCTTTGAGAGCATTACTTGGAAGGTGCTAGTGAAAAGGCAAAGTACTAGTGACACTCAGCTGAGCAGGGAGAAATCCATTATCTTTTTCAATCCCTCCTTTACAGGGGGCAGCCATAACTAGCTCCTTTGCACTGTCTGAAGGGCCTGGCTTCTGCTGACTAGTCACCTTGACCGAGGCTGTAAGTCCTCGGCAAGCATCCCTGCTCCCTCGCCACCTACAGGCAACAAGGTTTTTCTGGAGTCATTCTCAGGACTCAGCCTCCTACATGCAGAGTGAGGATCATGATTCAAGTCACAGGGTCTGTGTCCTTGTTAATGAGGGCTGCTGTCCGCCCACAGCCTCACATTCATTTCCTGCGAACCGACAGGTATCATTTCCATGCATACTGGCCTTCTCAGCCTTGCCCCTGGAAAGAGGCCCTGAGCCCCTGTAGAAGGTTGGGCTTATTTCATCAAATTAAGCACCATTTCTCAATGAAGTAATACAAACAGGAAGTTGGAAAAGAACAAGCCTGTGTCATGCATTATAGGACTGTGGCCTGAACAGTATGCTCCAGAGATGAGGCCTCTGTCTCCATTTTCCTCTTCTCCTTGGGCATTAAGAATCATCTCACCTGAAAAGGCGGCAAGGCACATGGTCCCTCCAGCTCCTTTCCTCCTGTGTCCCATCTCTAGCAGTGTCCATCACCAGATGCTTCAGAGGCAGGTATTTGCCTGCGGAGTGCAAAAAACAATTAAACGCAGTGGTAATGATGAGAATCCTACTCAGGATAATGGGTAAAGCCAGAGCTAAATCATTCCCCAGGTGAGGTCTGTAAGGCTGCAATGATGAGCTCTTGCTGGTGACAGTGCTCTGAGCTTTGCTGTAAATTGAGGCTGTCACTGTGATGTGAATAGGCTGTTTCTGCAGCCCAGAGTCCCACTGGTTAGTGGCTTATTCCATGGTTTGACCTACTAATCCTGGAGGTCAAAGTCCGCTGCCAGGCTGTCCCACCTGCTGGGTAACTGTGTTTCTCCACAAGAGCTAGCTCCATTTTTCAGGCTGAAGCATGTTTCGTACGTCCTACTGTATTACTCTTCTGAGCTCAGAGCAGTTTGCAGCTCCACCCAGGAGACTATCCTCTGGAAGTCCTCTGTCCTCTTTACCTCAGCTGGCCCCAAGGTGAGATGGGGCTTGCCCTCCCTGTGTGTGGGTGTGGAGCAGGGAAGGTGTCAGGTTTTGGTGTTAGTTTTAGAGACCCTGCCTACCACCTTATCTTACAAGGCCAAGAGGCTGGTAGTGCCAGGAAGGGAGTTAGGCGATGAGCTTCCTGTGCTGAAAGTGAAGTTGCTGTGGGATGGAGACAGATTAATTTCTCAGGCAAAAAACAGGACCTGCAGCTTCCTTACAAGTTTCCTTTCTCATTGGCACTCTCAGGGCCACATAGACAGGGCAGCTCCAGAGCACTAGCATAAGCAAGGAAGTATTGGCATCACACATGCAGAGCTGGGGAGGGCCGGAGACTGCCCTGTGCAGGGCTAATGCTGGGCAGTCCCAGGAGAGGGGAGCCCGCAATCCCTAACAGTTTCTGTTGGAAATTTGTCTGCCAGCAGATCTGAGTCTTTTGCTTTAGCTGTGATCAAAAGTCACTGCCTGCACCATTTGATGACTCTGGGCTTGGAGTTTGACTCTAGGCAGCATGCAGAACAATTGTTCAAAGCCCAAGCACTTCTGGTGGGTGGGACACACAGGACACGGCTCTGCCTGCTGCACAGGCTAAGTATAACCCTTAGTGTCAGGTTTTGATGGGAAAACTCATGATTATGAGGGTATAATTCCCTCTTTGTGAATACCCTGCAGCATTAACTGTTCCCAAAGCCTCCCTGCCAGCAGACTTCTCTGCTAGGGTGTCTGTTGGAAGCAAACATGATAGGGCAGGGGCACAGGCAAACTGAATTTGAAAAAGCCCTCATGGATATCCATGCCCCAGCCTCTAAGTATCTCCTCTTTTTCTGCCTCCACCTACAATGTCCCTAATGCCCACATGTCTCCTTTTGCAGCCTCAGGCCCCTCCTGCTGCTCTCTCCTCTGCGCTCAGACATAGGGAGCTTCTCTCTGGGTTGTACAAAGTAAGTCCCCTCAGTTTCTCCTCTGAGGTCAAGGCTAGTGACCCATTTATCATTTTGTCTTTGGCTGCTCTCCAAATCCTGATGAAGAGACACAGATGTGGCCTCACCTACGTAAGAGGGAGGGATGCCCATTGGCCGAACCAGTTTCCCGCCCGGTAGGGACAATGAAGCCCTCTCCCTTTCCATTTACAGTCTCCCATTCAGAGTGACGTGGCATCCCACTGTCAGCAGTGGAAGTCGCTTCCTAAGAAGAGTAACCCCAGGGTGGTGCCGAGTATATTTTTAGCTGCCTTTAGCGTGCCGTAAGTGTTTTGACCTTTCTGCTCACAGCTCGTTGTGCCATTGGCTTCTGCTGCTCACTCCGTCTCCCCTTTGTCGGCTCAGTTTTCTTGCTGCTGGAAAGCAGGAGGAGGAGCCAGCGCCAGGGGACCAGCCAGCTCCCCGCAGAGCACTACCCAGTGTGCCACAGACCACAGGATGCCGCTTAAGCTTTCGCCCATTAGAAATCTGGGAGGCCTGGTTTTCCATGGCTTCCAGCATGCCTAGCTGGCCCAGGCAGCACACACCATTCCTCTTGCAGTCTTGTTTATTCATTCCTTCTGGGACTGCTATCTTGAGAAATATGCTGCACCCACTGAAAGCAGCGTGGGACTCCAGCCTTCAACAGGCACCCAGCATCAGTGCCCTGTCAATAAGGTCTGTGAGCTATGGGGCCTTCTGTTACGTCTGCGTTTATGTACTGGGGGAAGTGTAAGCAGGATGGTAGTCAGATGCCTGTGATTCCTGTGGTCCAGCATCTCGTGCTGCCCCTGAGATGCACCCCTGCACTGGGAGGAACCGTCCACGCACTGCCAGGCTCAGTAAAGTACCCAAAACCCTGTCCCATATCTGCAGTCGGAGAGAAAACACTGGTGCCCACTGCGCCTGCCTGCCTTATTAGGGAGGGCGATAGCCCCGAGTTCACAAAGCAAAGGAGTGTTTGAAGTCAGTCTGTGCAGCTGGAGATTTAGTCAAGATTTTTTTAAAGGATATAATTTAGTCAGAGAGAGAAAGAGCCTTATTAAGCAGCTCCAAACTCACTCTCTCTGCTGAGCCTTTGCTAAATTCTGCAAGCCACATTTAGAGCATTTATTTGAGCTCTTTCCAGCTGACGTGTGGGGGATGGGAGGGGAAGTGCTTCTGGCTGCCGTGCTGCCTACCTCCCCAGCTGTCTTCTCCCCATGAGCTGACTCCTTTATGTTGAAGAGGCTGCTTTGTGGGCTCTCCTCCCAGTACCTGCTTGCTGCTGATAAATGGGGCCACTGGAAAATTGTAGGGGCAGATACAGAGGGAAAGGCACATTCAGAGCTACAGCAGCATCCCAGAACACCCCGAATTCCTGGCTCCCCGCCCTGAGTAGCATCAGTGTAGCTGAGCAGCTCCTGCCAGGTGCTGTTTCCAGTCCCCACCAGGAAGAGGACATGAGACATTTCCCAACCTGCTAAGCATCTCAGACCTCAATAAAGCCACAGGCTTTAGGAGCTGAGAAAATAGCTATATCCTTCCTCAGCTAAAGCACTCTTCAGCCTGCATGCTGCATTGCACAGGTTTCTTATCCTTTTCCACAAAGGACAGTCATCTCTGGGGGAAGCATAGCAGATGTTTGGAGGGGGTTTGGATACCCCTGGCAGGCAATTAGCCAGAATAATGCAGTTAATACTTCTGCTCAGAATCTTTAGGGGAGTTACACAGTCAGGACTTTGCTGTCCCTTCCCACCCAGCATGTGGTTCTTCACTGCTCTTTGCAGAGAAAAGACTCTAGATGTGGCTGGCATGAACAGAGAGGGGATTAGGTCTGCTTGGAAACTTCCTGTCAAATCTCTCTGTGACAGAAAATGGGGTTTTCATCTCCACTCATTTTTTTTTTCTCTCCAAAGCATTTGCTTTCTATACAAAATGTTGAGTTTGTTAGGAAAAAAATCTAGCCAGAAGCTGAAATGTTTTTCTTTTCAGATTTTCATTAAATGTAAACATTTTTTCATGGGATGAAAAACATACATTCCAGCCAGTTCTTAAAGGGATTTGCTGTAGAGGTGGCTGGACCCAGAGAGACCCTGTGATTCTCTCCAGCTCCCAGCCTGGGAGAGTCTCTGTTGTTTCAGACAAAGAATGGATGGCCCAGCAATTGTCTGGTAGCTGTGTACTTGCTAAAATCCAGAAGTAGCTTTGGTTTACAGCCACCATCTCAGCCAAATCATCAGTGCCCCTTCCTGCAGCGTCAAAATGCTTCTTGGGAGTCTCCTCGTCAAGGGAGAATGCAGATCAAGCCTGCTTAGGCATGAGAGCTAATGCACCACATGAAGTGTTACAGCCGCTTTTGTCTGACCGGTCGATGCTGTTGCTTGGAACATCTCATGAAACTTCAAAGAGATGAAACCTGTCAGGAAACACCTCTCTCCCAGCACTGTCCAGCCAGAAGCACCAGTGTGTATCACCATCAGCAATCCCTCACAGTCGAGGATGATTGTCTTTTATGATTGTCTTATCTGTAGGTTCAAAGATGGCTGACAGGGTCTATCCAGGACTGACAATCTCTGTTGAACCTTAGGCACATGCTTCTGTGCAGGGTGGGGTAGAAGGACTCTGGGTGCTTGATTCAGTCTGCAACATGCTGCTTCTGTTGTTCCTACTCTTCTGTCTCGTGTTGTCTTCATAAGGTTGGAAAGTACTGAGATCCTTGCAGCACTCTTCCTCCATTTGGGGTGATTCTGGGTGAGAATCAACTCTTGCATGAGTTGATATCAATGTTGCATTTTTTTCAAGATGGCCTTAAGAAAGTCCTTGAAGCACTTTCTCTGCCCTCTTGAATGTATGTCTTGACTGAGCTGGGAGAATAAAACTTGCTTTGGGAGTCTGGGGTTGGACAGCTGGATGATGTGGCCAGCCCTGCACAGTTGGTGTTGGATGATCATCCCCTCCGTGCTCATGGTGTTTGCTTGCAAGAGGATGTGAATGCTGGTGCATCTGTCTACCCACTGGATTTGAAAGATCTTTCACAGGCTGCATTTATGGTACTTCGTCAGTGACTTGAGGTGTCTCCTGTAGTCACCACATCTCAGCTCCATCTAGTAAGGTGAGGATCACAGATGCTTGATAAAGCATGAGTTCAGTTTCAGATCTGATGTCACAATCTTCAAACACCCATTTCCTCAGGTGTCCGAGGGCTGCACTTGCACATTTGAGGCAATGTTGGATTTCATTTTTGATGTCAGCCTTCTGCAAGAGTTGGCTTCTGCAATACGGGAAATACTCAACATTCTCCAGAGTCTCACCAAAAATTTGAATTACTGGAGCTTAGGGACTGCTTATTAAGAGCTTGTTGATGGAGGACCTTAGTCTTCTGAATGTTAAGTGTCAGTCCCAGTGGCGGACTGATGGGGGGGAGGAAGGGGGCAGGAGGGGGCCATGGCACCGGCCAGGCCCTTCAGAGATCTTATCATTCAATGTGACTTTAAGTATTGCTACGGGAAGGATGGGCGTGGGGTGGGGAAGAGCACAGTAAATCCCTTTAAGATCTATAGACACACAGCAAATCCCTTTAAGAACTGGCTGGAAAGTATTGGGGGGGGGAGGCAGGGCACAAATGCAAGCATTGGCCCCCAGGTGCAAGAAACCCATGGTACGTCACTGGTCAGTCCCATTTTCTTGTATGCCTCAGTAAAGATGTTGATGACTGCCTGAAGTCTGCTTCTGAGTGAGTACAGACTGCAGCATCATCAGCGTACTGGGGCTTGATGATTGACATTAGAGTGGTCTTAGTTTTGGCTTGGAGTTGGTTGAGATTAAGCCGTTGGCCATGCATTCAGTAGATTAGTTCCACTCTGGCAGGAAGCTTGTCTGTGGTCAGATGTAGCATCGCAGTAAGGAATAATGAGAAGAGTGTTGGAGCAGCGACAATTTGCTTAATTCCCATCTTAACCTCAAAGGGATCTGTGATAGATCCATTATTGAGAACCACCATTTGCATACCATCATGAAGCAGGCAAAGAAAGGTGATGAGTTTCAGCAGGCATCTATACTTCAGAAGGACCCTCCAACAGCGCTTCTCGGTTGACATTGTTGAAGGCTTTTGTGAGGTCAAAGAAGGCTGTTAGAAAGGTTTATGTTGTTCCTGGCAACATAAACCTGGCATTTTTCCTGCAGCTGGAGAGCAGTGAAGATCATGTCAGTTGTGCCTCTTGATGCCCTAAACCCACACTGAGAGTCCAGGAGGAGCTTTTCAGCAGGTGGAAGGAGACTGTGCAGGAGGGTTCTCGCAATGATTTTTCTTGTGGACAACAAGGTGATCCCTCCGTAATTTCTCTAGTCATTCCTGTCTCCTTTCTTAAAGACTGTCATGATCACGGTGTCTCTGAGGTCAGCTGGGATTTCCTCATCATTCCAGATCCTGTGTGTATCATACTGTTTTCAAAGGAGAGGCTTGTACATTGTACCACATGGCATGTTCAGAAAGCTCCACAGGTTGGTCATAGGAGTGAGTGGAAGATGCTCTGCCTGAGAGCTGAAACACCGAATCACTGAAGAAGGAGCTACCAAGCTGGCTCAGAGCAATGGTCCGACAGGTGCAGTATTCTTTCAAAAGCAGAAGCCAGCACTGTACCTGATATTTCAGATCCTTGGGCAAGTGCGCAGTGCTATAGGGTGATGAGGACTTTTAGTCTGGCCCTTCTGCAAATGTTGATTCTCTTCATAAATCCTTGTCTCTCTTTGCACTCACACACAGTACCCAAATCTCTGTCCCTTGCCCAGGCCCAGGACCTAGGGAATGTTCATGGTTACCTCCATCGTTTCATAGTGTGTTGGGGAGGGAGGCTGGCCACCCCCTGAAGATGTCACAATGTTAACTTCCCTGCTCAAAATGGCTTTTTTTCCCCCAAAGAGCCAGAAGCTGGGGCCAGGCGACGGATGGGGCCTGCGTGATTCGGCAGCAGCTGAATCTCTAAATCAGATTTGGCTAAGTTGATTCGGGACAGTGATTCGAATCATGGAATCGAATCACTGGCCCCTGAGTCAGCCAGATCTGAAGCAAATACTAGCTGCTTCGCACAGGCTTACTTTACAGGTCCCTCAAAGACAGGGTCTCTGAAACTGGAGGAGAGAATGGGCCCTGGCCCTGAGGCAGAGATGGCCCATCTTGATAAAAGATTGGAGAGAGGCAGGGTGGTCTAGTGGGTAGGGTAGTGTATGGGGACTCCCAAGCTCTGTGATGTGCCTCTGCATAGAGAAGCCTCTGCTTCTCCTCTTTCCCTTTCTCCATCTACACTTCCCTTGCCTATCTACACTTTGCTTTCATGGACACCAGCCTGATAGCAAGAAGACTATGCTATGGGAGGCCATTCGAACCTCTTGTGGAGACATGTCACCTAAAAGCATTCATTGCAATAGGGACAAGTAAGCTCAGAGCCACATCCATGTGTGGGGCTGACCCCACTGATTTTTCCTCTCCAGAGCATTGTCCCCACTATATCATATAGCAAGGTAGCTAGTATGCAGTAGTTAAATTACAGTATCAGTGAAGACACAGCCTTAGTCTGTGAAGACCCGCAGATATAAAAAGAAGCAGCTTTCCATCATACAGTCTGCTACTGATGATGCCTTTCAAACACCGCAGACTGGTGCAAGAGCCTTGCAAGGTGTGTCTGGGTAGAACCTTTCTGTGGTGTCAAAAGTCATAGATACTGCAGTGACTGGGGCCATACATTGGCATAGAGAGACTGATATGACCATAGGACAGAGGAATCCAGCTGCAGCAGATGTTGCCAGCTGAGGTCTGTCTCACAGCCTTCGAGCAGGAAGTGTCAGAAAATTGTCTACACCCCTCTGAGTTATGGTTCACATCCAGAGGCTGGTAGGGCTTGCAGTTCACCAGTGTGCGCTCCAAGACCACTTGTAGAAAGATACAGGACATGCTGTTTTCCCTTGGCACTCGCACTAGTCCTCTCCCCTAGCAGAAAGGGAGGAAAGAAGGTAACACCAGCTCACTTGTGTGGTCCGCACTGGGGATCATTCCTGAGAGGCCTGGAGCTCATACTTAATTTTCCTGTCTTGGAAATTAGGCAGAAAATGCTCCAATTGAGCGCAAGGACTCTGCTGTAATTTGGAACGAGCAGATGACATGTACTCATCGGTGGAGGGAAGATGAAAGCTTTTAGAGCTGGTGAGCACTAGCAAAATCTGTGAAAATTCTTCTTTTGTCAGGAATGGTAGATACACAGGCAGATGAAAGACAGATGATAAAATTAGCCCATATGCAAGTCGGAGAGGGAGAGGGAGAGATGATATTTCTCAGAGAACTCCTGGCAGAGAAGGTACATGAAAATTGTGCTGCCAAGGGAAGGTTGTCTGTGTGCACATGGATGTGTGTTCATGTAAATATGAATATGAACTACTGCATTCCCACTGTAGCCGCCATACCTCAGTACCTGGGTCTTATTCCTATCTCTGTAATATTCACAAAAGTGCCACAGTAGGTTCAAACTTCAAATAAATAAGCCCTTCACAAATACACAGCACTTCCTTCTCTCTCACATGTGTGCACACATTTCTCTCTCTCTCTCTCTCTCTCTCTCTTACATACACACATACACACGCACACACACACACATCAGGATGACATCACTGTGATGAATACACAGACTGAACCACACTGAAATGCTGGCTCATTCACTCTGTTGAGCATACACATACCTGCTCCCACAAACCCCTCCTCTTCATCCGTGCAGATTTCCCAGGACTGTGAAATGCCCCAGACTGTTTCGAAGTGCATCGGAGACCTTGGAAGGTAGCTGGGACCCAAGAGAGGCAACAGTCACTCGGGCAGCTCAGGGTCATGGAAAATCTGTATAAAATGGCCAAATTTTACTCAAAGAGAAATGTTAATATCAGGTGAGCCTACCCAGGAAAAAATGATGATTCCTCCTGACCTGGATCTCAAAAACAAATTCGAGTGATTTTATTTATTTATTTATTGAAGATCTGAATATTAAGATCAGATTTTCAAATCCATGTCCCAGCATAGACTTCCAACTGGCCCTGCTCTGGGAGGAGTGCAGGGTGGTGGGAAGTTGCGGGGGGGCGGGTGCATACTGTCACAGCGTGCACCAAACTCCAAGATTTCACTTTGAAAGCATGACAGTCAGGGTCCTGTTTCACTTTACATTCCTAAATGCTCTTACTCAGCGTTGTAACTGCCTTGTTGGCATTTATACACAACTAGCAATCTTATTCCACACACTGAACATCCACACAGCTACAGACCATGTGCTGGGCAGACAGGTATGCCGCTCTGTATGTGTATGTGCTAGATGAGCCTAAGTCCTGAAATTCTTCCTGCCAAAAACCCATGACTAGTAGATGAATTAGATAAAGTGCAGGGTGGAGGTGGGGTTGACTCTGGGTTTTCTGCTTCCTGGCCGAGTGTCCTAATCACTAAGATGTTGGGTTAAAACATGAAAGTCTCTTCCTCCCAGTTTTTGCTGGGCCACAATTTTAGGGCTTGAGCTCAGGTGCCTGCACATGAAGTCATGTACTGGCCTAGCTAGAGTGCAACCTACTGAGCTTGCTCAGTAGCCATGTAGCTACTGAGCATTACCTGTCTACATTGCATGTGGAATAGGATTGTAAACAGTTTGTGAGTGCCAAAAATAGCAGTTAGCTGGTTGAGACCCTGCCATTTGTGTGCATGAAATGGAGTAGGATTCTGACCTAAATTCTTACCTGTATGATTGCAAAGATGGTTACTGGTGAAGAATGTTTTGCATTCAAAAACTTGTCTAACTTTATCCTAACTACAAAGTTACTCCAATAAAAGATATCACCTAAGAAACCTTTGCCTCTTGCATAATTCCTGGACCATCATGACTACAACATCTAACATTACCATAACATGGAAGTTATCAACATCTGCCACTTACAATGGAAAATCCACAGCCTGAGGGGAAAAAGAAGCCAGACTACACAGCAACATCTTTTTAAGTGTTTTTACTACACTGTGTTGGTTCTCGCTACTCAGACCTGATGAAAAATGCCTTGTATTCAAAAGCTTGTTTAACTCTGTCCCAACAGAGTTAGGACCAGTTGGTCCAATAAAAGCTATCACACTAGAAATCCTTCCCTATTGCTAAGATGAAGTGTGAAGTGGATGTAAGTAACACGACACACTGTTGCTGGCCCCAATTTGTAGGCTTTTTGCAACAACCAGTCTGCCAATTGCCCCATCCACATCAAGGCTAGGGATAGCAGTTACAGATAAACCATTTTTAAGTGATTAGAAATTGGTTTAAACCTGTAAAAAAGCAAAAACTCAGTGCACATAAACCAGTTTCAAACTGGTTTAAGATAAACCAGGTTGAATGTAGTATCAGGCTTAACTGATCTGGGTCAAACTGGTTTATGAAACTTATGTCCCAGACCCCTTCCTGGTTCAAGTTAAATCACAGCATGTTTTGCAGCCCTGGGCTGGGCTGTCTGCTCCAGTGAGCAGGGCTGGCCCTGCCCCTCCGCTCCCTGGATGGAGCAGTGAGGGCTGGCTGACAATGCGGGGGAGGCAAGCCCAGGAAGGGATGCAGCCCAGTCTGTAAGGGTCGGGGCTGCTCTCCCAGGCAAACCACGGCTGGGATCTAGGGCCAGGGAGGGGGGTGTTAAACACCCCTTCCCCTGCTCGAACTTACTGCTGGCTGTGACTGTGGACTACAGCGCAGGGCTAACCAATGGAAAGCACCGTCATACTGCAGTCAGCCCCATCAGCATCTACATGTGCATCGCAGCAGAGTAAATACCTCCACCATAGGAAAGTACTTGTGTCTGGCAGTACTATCCTACACTAGAGTTAATTAGTTTACTCCATTCTAATAGCACCACACGTGTAGACAGTAATGTTTTAGTGCAAAGCTAATTAGTCAACTTGGCAGTAAATGTCTCGAGTAGAGGCACCCAGTGGGTCATAATGCTGATGTATCCTTTTTACCCTGGCATTGGCATTTTCTGGTCTAAAAAACACCCTGGTGGCCATCCACATTTGTTCTAGAGCCACCCTTATGGCAGGTTCACTCTCCAATATTCCCTTTAAAAGAAGCTCTCCTTGTGGGAGTGGGGTAGGGCAATGCACCCTCACAACCCTTTTGTCATTGCGGTGCAGGGCAAGTGGGAAGGGCTCTGCCTGCCCTTCTGCTCTTCACCAGCCCGGTGGGAGGGAAGGTAGACAGCATGTCCTAGCAGCGTGCAACTGTATCCCACATGGCTTCATGGGACACACTCAGTCTTCATTACTATACACTCTGATGAAGGGTCCATTCATCAGAAATTTTCCAGCCTCTATCAGACAATGGTGGCAGGTCTTGATGGCTTTAGTGGGGATGCGCCCATTTTTAGCAGTGGGGAAGCTGGTCCAACACCTGGAGGCGAGAGATCTTCCTGTTCTCCTCACAACAGAGCCCAAGATATTGTAACATCGGGAGACTCCCTTGTGCTGCATGACACCCACCAGGAATGAGTCAACAAGAACATTAATAACACAAAGATCCTAGTCACTTTTCCCTCCACCTTTCTCAGTATGCCCCGCCTGGCGTGGGCTTGCTGAGCCATCACAGGAGCAGGCATTAGGAGACCAGACTTTGATATCCAATCTCACCTCACGTTGCTTCATGACCCTGAGACTGCCAGCTCCCCTCTCTGTGCCTCAGTTTCCCAATCTGCCAAACAGGGACAGCAACAGTTTGCTAGGATATGAAGCACTGTGGGCACATCTACACAAGACACTTACTGCACAGTAGCTTTATAATACTGCACAGTAGCGTGCCAGTCAAAAACCATGCGAATACACTACTGCACAATGTTATTAGGCTTCTGTGCAGTAAGCATCACCAAAAAAACCCCCATGTGCTGGTGCTACTGCGCAGTAACTATAGTTACTATGCATTTAGTTGGTACTTCATTAAGCAAGTACTAAACTAAATGCACAGTAACTACTGCTCATTAATGAACATGCAGACATGCCCTCTGAGAGCTAACAGTTATAATTACCATGTGTCTGTTCCTGTCAGCTGTCTGAGGGAATGGCTGTTCAGTGCTTTGCAACTAGCCAGAGGCCTAATGATGTGGCTGGGTGCCTGGGGAAGCTGCTGCACACAGGCAGTGGCAACTTCCATGTTGCCACCTAGCTACTGGCACCATCATGCAGCTGCAACGGCAGGTGTTTCCACCCTCCCCTCCCCGCTAGCTCAAGACCTGCCCTAGTTATGCCACTGCAACCAGCCAAAATGTAAGTGGACAATGCCAGGAGCAGAGGTTACTGGTAGGGCTGTGCAAAATTTCACTGGCTGTTTTGTTTCGACACTGTTTCACTCATTTCAAGCTTGAAACAGTGAAATCAAAATGAAACAAAAGGCTTCGAAACAGCCTTGAAATGAAATGAGGGAAGTCAAAATGTTTCAAAAGTTTCAAAATATTTCATGCTTCGAAGCAGCCAGCCAGGTGGTGGGAGACAGGGGAGTGCCAGGGCTGCGATCAGGCTGGGGAAGGGAACTCAGCCCAGCTGACCCCAGCGCTGTAGTTGGACTGGGGAAGGGAACTCGGAGTTCCCTTCCCCAGCCCGATTGCAGCACTGCTGAGTTCCCTTCCCCAGCCCGATTGAAACAGTGAAACCATTTTGACAAAATGGAGCAGGACAGTGTTTTCAAAATGAAACAAAACTCGAAACCAAACCCTGTTCTGTCGAAATATTGAAAAGGATATTGAAGCAGAATGCTGCGTTTCCAACAGCCCTAGTTACTGGGGATGTGTGACTGCTGGAGAAATGCCCTGGAAGGAAGAAAATAGCATTGCTTCTTGCTCAGTAATGCATGACCTGTCCATGACAAATCAGCATTGTCCATGGAAAATGGAAAAATGTTGTTTGCAAAAAATCAGCATTCCTAGAAGCCATCTACACTTCCCAGCTGAAATTCCTGCTTCCTGACACGGTGAATCCACTGCGAATGGTGGCAGAATAGAGAGGAATTCCCATTCCTGGGAGCCACTGAAAAAATAAAATTCAACTCTTTCCTCCATCCTTTTCTGAGCCCAGAAATGGCTTTTACTTGTAGAATAATTAGAAATCTAATTCTTATTTCTCCCACTCAGTTAATTGTCTGTGGACAATTTGATTGTAACAGTGTCCAGTGATGCAGAATAACCATCTTATTTCTGCTAGACATTGCCTCTGCAATTAGCACTATTGATTGCATCTTTCTGTTCTCTCACCTGCCGGGTCTCAGGAGATCAGAGGTGCTGCTCTCACCTGGGTCATCCACTAACACGGTAATAAGGTTGTGCCCCCGCTTTTGTGCCTCTACCACTTGTCCTGTCATGGTCCCCATCAGGCAGTGAGCACTCAGGTGAATGCTACCCAGGTTTCAACATAGTCCATGGGTTCCATCCTTGCTCCACTAGCCCAGAGTCCCCAGGCTTTCACCAAACCAGGCTGAGACACTCCTTAGGAATACATCCAAACATGGTCAGCTTCAAATAGAGAGGGACTCAGTATTATCTTGCAACTAGCCCCTCTCCAGGGAAAATGGCTAGAGCTGCATGCAATCCTTCAGCCAAAATATTTGCTCAGTCAAAACATGTAGATTTGGCTGCACTGAAATTGTTCATAAATTTGTTCCATTTTGCTGAATTGTTCATTTAAAAAAAAGTAACAAATTTTGAAAATAATGAAACAGTGTAACATTCTCAGAAGGAAATGTTTGGATGTTTTGGTTTAAAACAGCTTTTGGTTTTGAAATTTCCTTTTATTTTATTTGCAAAATATGCAAAATATGCAAATCACTTGAAAATTATCAAAATTGAAACAAAATATGCTGATATTTATAGAAACAGAATGCTTGGTTTCATCCAAAATTATTTGTTTTCCAAATGCTCAATTCATGAAAACTTTTGAAAATATTACTTTTCAATTTGACACCAAGTGCATTTATTTCCGATTCTCCATAACTGCCAATGAACTGTGCAGTCCATTATTTGCCCAGTGATGCAAGGATGTAGATCTGTGACTGTCAGTAAATTCCAGCTTTCCTTCCCAGTTGTCTGTGTTCATCTTCTCCCTGGTATGGTACTGGCGAAGGTTGCGGGTTTCCCATTGCGAGCTCGGGGCTCCCCATCCTGTTGCCTTTCCCCCAGGATCCCCATGCTGGCTGCATGCCCAGGCACCATCCATCTAGCTTGCTTTAGTTTGCACCCTCCAAGCCCCACAGCTCTTGTCCTTTTGGCTGCCCAGTGGCCCAGCTTCATATGGGAAGCTGGAGAGTATTGTGGGTATCGCCTAGCCTTTAGTTTGGTGCTTAGAGCACTTTTTCAGGAAGTGGGAGATGAGGGTTCAAAATTTCTCTGGATTGCGAGGGGCTGAGACCTCCAGCTCCCTAACAGTAAACTAGACAGAAAGTCACAGAGATGACTGTTTCTTGAGTGCTGCTGTAGCCTGATCATTCAATCCCTGTGTGGCCCCACACCACGAGCCTGGCACATTATTGGGAGATAATGGTTTCTCGTGCTTTCTACAGAGTTCAGAACTCCAAGCTCAAAGGACAATCTTTGGGATGCTAAGCATGCTGGATCTCTTCTCCCCTCCCTCCAATCCCATTGCCAGCTGGTATTCACCGAACCTTAGTTGTGAGTGACTAACACGGAGAGCAAGAAGCATTCCCTTCACACCATACCTGAGTGTTAGCCCACAAGTGGTGTATGAGGAGCTCTGCAAAATGTGACTGTGGCAATGCTGACCAGGCTAGGGACCACACAACAACACTCTGCCCCCTATACAAATTTGATGGTGACATTGCAGTGATACATTCCCTTGACCTCAAGAGCATTAGACTGGTTACTAACCTTAAACTGGACTTCCTTGTTACTTCACATCAGCCATATGGAAGAAGAATAATCCCTCAAAACCATGTGGTTAGAAGCAGTGCTTTCTCTCAGAGAGGCTGGCATCCCCATCCCCCCCACACTGGGGATGACAATTCCGGGAGTGCGGAGGAGAATTTTCTCATGCAATAAATTGAATCACTACCTGAAAAGTTAACAATTCTGGTCTAAGGAAGGTTTTGGCTCCAAAGTCCAGATGGCTCCAGTAGCGGAGAGCTTTCCAGAGCAATAGGAAATTGGCATAAATAGCAGATTGTGCAATTAATTTCACCCACACCAGATTTTTATCCACACGGAAACTTCACAATTATAACCAGAGCCTTGTCTCTAGTCCCATAATCTTTAACTACCAGGGATCTGATTTAGCTGAATCCCAAAATGGTCAAGCCCCTTGACCATAGATGCCTTTGGTATGGTCTCCTGTAAACACACCTCACCCAGCACTCAGGGCATGCTTGCTCCCAGGTGAATTTTAAAAAGGGGAGGAAGGTATAATGCTTCATACCCTGCAGGGAAACACTGCCACCACAACACTGCATGGGCTTCAATGGTTCTGTCAGAGTAAATCAAGAGTAATCTACTGGAAATGCAGTGACACAGGAGAGAGCAGTCTGCCCAATGTTTGAGATTACTTTTGTAGGTAACACCACCCCCTTGGAGGGTGACCACCCACTGTTAATTAGGCAGGACAGTCCCAGAATGGGAACATCAAGTCCCAGTCCTGGGCTGCATGACTTTAGGAAAGTATTTGTCCTGGATTTGCAGTATCGTGCAGGGATTAGGAAACAGTGAGTTTCCTTTGCAGGCTGCCAGCATTCCAGGCTGCAAGGGGCTGCTTGAGACTACTGGGAGCGGGATGCAGGGGGTACCACATGCATGTGCGTGCCTGCACGCATGCACATGGCCAGGAATACAGCAGGCAGCATGGAGAGCAGCTCCCTGCAGGTAAGTCTATGAGGGAAGGGGGCATAAGGAGGTGTGGGGAGGGCAGATGGAGGTCCTCACGTTGAGGGAGGGCATGGGGCAGGGGCTGGAGGTGCTGCCCAGGTAGGGTGCTACATGGGGCCTGGGGCTGGGGTGGGGAGCAGGATGGAGGCATGGATGACTTGTCCAGGAGGTTGGGGGGGGTGCAGCTCCCCACCACTGCACGCAGCCCCCCGGGGGCATGTTCCCCCTCAGATTTGTGCAAGAGGCAGGGGTGGATGCGGGCTGCCCACTGCAGGCTAGGGGCTCCCTGCACTGCTGCTTTTGCCCTGGGAGCCCTGTGCTGGCTGCGTGCCCAGGCACCATCCATCTAGTTTGCTTTAGGTTGCACCCTCCAAGCCCCACAGCTCTTCCTGCTTTGGATGCCCAGTGGCCCATCTTAATATGGGAAGCTGGAAAGTATTGTGGGCATTGCCTAGCCTTTAGCTTGGTACTTAGAGCACTTTTTCAGGAAGTGGGAGATGAGGGTTCCAAATTCCTCTGGATTGAGAGGGGTCTAGACCTCCTGCTCCCTAACAGTAAGCTAGTGAGCTAAAATGTAAGAGATCACTCAATGTATTTTCCTCCCCCACTGCGTTTTTGAGGACTAGCCTGGTGTTGCACACAGACCCAGGCAATCCTATTCTGCCCTGGTGCCTGCATAACCTTTTGAGTCCATGAAGATGAAACAGGATTTGCTTTTAGAGCCAAAAGCCCAAGCCTCTGCCATTGATGCTAACAAGGCAGCTCTACCAGCTTCTAGCTAGCAGAAGTAGCCTTTTGTCCTCTTTATGGATTTGGGTTATGGGGGAGGGCCCAAAGCTCATGGGTGCATGTCCTGAGTGTGAAGTTCCCAGAAATTCAAATCTTTGAGGGAACAGGAGCAGAGAAATTCTCTGAAAGTGCCCAGGTGCATCTCTGTTTTATATGTGGCTGTCATCACCTGGCCTGTTCTGCAGCCTGCAGCATGAGGACTAAATGCCCAAAGGTGAGAACCTGTTCCTCTTACAGCCTTCACAGCAACTCTTCCCAGCTTCCAGACCCATTGGAGCAGACATGGCTGCACAGTGACAGTGAGGTCAGGAGCAGCTCGCCAGAACAGAGAGGCGCTAACAAGGAATTAGCATCCAGATCTATAAAACACTTGGTACCAATTATTATAATGTACTGATTAAGGGAACTCAATAGTCCTGCTGGTGGTTAATGGTAGTAATTACCCAGATATGACTACAGTGGCAATATTAATAACTCTGGGCCATTAGTATTTGTGAGTGATGACACCGTACATAATCCATTATCATCTTTCCCATGTCATCCTTCTCCCTCAGTTTCACAGACCTCTCTGAACAGGCCTAGAAGATGTTGTGTTGGTGAAAAGTGCTAGGATTGTGCTCTGGAGAGTGTGGGCCCAGTCTGGGCCATATCGGGACAACCTATATCTCCCTTCCATTCTTTAGTCTTGGCACAGAGGGAGCAGCTTCATGAGAGTGCAGAGTCCAGGAGAAGACTGTTGGAAAACTTTCCAATCCAAATAATTAATTTCTATCTCAACCAATTTGATTTTTTTGAGTTAAATCTATATGCTTTCTCCAAGAATTGTGTGTTTGTATTTAAAAATCAGAATGCCTGAATACTGCAATATGTTGATTTGGAAAGGCAGCTATGGGAGCTTAGAGAAGTTACAGGTCTGGTTCCTCTGCTTGAGGTCATCTCCCATGAGGCATCACAGCCGTGTGAACATCACAGTGCGTGGCTTTCTTTCTGGAGGGGAGAGTGTAGTGCCTCACAGAAGATCTAGTCCAATCAGTAGGGGGGACTGTGAGCACGAGGCATGATCTATATATCTCACAAAGTACTGAGAAAGTATATTAAAATCAAAATAGTTTGGTTTTCTGCCACATATTCTGAATTTCAGTTTTCAGTGAAAATTTTAACACTCTGTGGACCCTTCCCCCATTCACTGACTATCTATGCTCCAAAGCCTCTTTACCCATGGGCTGCTCTGCATTGAGCCCCCAGTGCACCCTAAGTGGGCTATCCATTAGTGAAGAGCCAGATCAAATTGCTTTGGAGTCAATGGCAGAGCTCCTGGACCTCAAGGGTTTCCAAGGTTGGCCTCTGGGTCACTGACTGGTGCCAACCCAGGCATGGCTGTCTCTGCCCTATCCTTAGTCCTTGCGGGGCTCAAGAGGGGAGTTGGCTGGGAAGCTGTGGTGGCAGGTAGCAGCAACCAAACCACCTCCACTGTCAGAAATCCATCTGGAGTCCCTCCAAAATTCAAAGGACCTAGTGCCACAAAATCCAGCTGGGATCCCTGCAGGAAAAGAATCCCGAGCCACCTGCAGTCCAGAAAAGCTCGCCAGGGCAAATGCTCGACACTCTCTGTTGGCTATCTTCGTAAACGGGAAGAGCTGGGAAGGAGTTTTTAATCAAAATTTTGATTTGCTTTTCCACGATTAGGCATCCAGCATGCCCCTCCCATGCTCAGCTTGGAAGAATCTGACTCAAAGGAATCATATTTCTGTCCCCTGCAGGTGTGTTTCTCTTAGAAGGAGAAATGTATTACATGCAGGTGTTTCTTTGGTGCAACCCTGTTTATTTACCAAAAAAATAGAAACAAAGGCCTGTTTCCTGAACACAGTATGAATAAGGCAATGCAAAGCAGTTTCTTTAGTAACAATTCTAAATCTCTTTCCAGCTAGCACTCTGCCCAGAAAGCTCTTCTTCAGGACTGTGTTACCAGTGCTTCTGTGGCTCTCTCTTATTATCTTCCCCTCTGTTTATGGCTCACAGAAGCATACTCCTCCATCAAACAATAATCAGCCCCTGCCCTGGCATTCAGCCACCAGGACACCCCCCTTAAAGCCCACTACAGCTCCAGCCTTGCCACACTGGTCTGTGATTTGGACAGAGGGCTTCTCTTCTATTAGCTAAGGGGCAATTACATGCTTCCTCATTAGCCTGAATGGAAGTCCACAATCATATTGAAGCTCTGGTTTCAGCTAAGTATGCGATGGCCCAAGACATAAAGACTGACTTCCTGAGTGTGACCCACAGTCCAGCATAACAATAAGGAGGCAGTAGTTTTCCATTCTGCCCTTTTAAAATCCTCCAAACAGTGGAGAGTTTGGAGACAGGGAAAGCAGGGTCCATGCCACAGCAACCATACATCCGTTTTCCCAGCCTTACTCAGAATATTGCGGAGAACTTCATCATCCAGGCGCTGTGGCTCAGTCATAATGATGGGAGCATTTAGCACACATGCACGTAGTATTCAAACACTCCTCTAGACAAAAACACCCTGTCACCCAGGTGACATGCCTCTTACAGGTCGTTAATTTAGCAGCAGCAGCAGCATGAAGCCCCTGGAATCTAGGTTACCATTTGCAGTCAGACATCCGTGGCGGCTTGCAGAAACATGAGGCTCACTGGAGGGGGAGGGAAACATGAAGGGTTTGGCTTCTACCTTAGTGCATTGCTCTAAATGGCAGTACTGCTTCTCCTGTGGCTCCAGCTGCGGGGACTGAGGCAGAATCTCAACATTTAAGATAGTGAATGACACCCACCCTCACAGGAGCCTTGAGACTTAAACACTCCAGTTATATTTCCATAGGAAATTTTGACATTTTTTTCCTTATTGTCAACCTTCCCCACAAACCTGCCCATCATCTACATGAAAAAAAACCCACAAAGTAAAAACCTGAGAGAAAAGGCTGAGTTTTTAACTCCCACTTCCTACGTGTTTGATTCTCTGTAAACACGCATGCCTTTCTGAGACTCCAAACAGGTTTGGGGTTTGTTTGGCTTTTATAACGATAAACTTAATATGTTTGCCCCGCAGTTCTCTAGTTTCCTGTTTTTCATCCAAAATGGAAATGTTGTCAAAAATGAAAATTTACTGCAAATTTTTTGTTTGCAGTGAATGACATGCCATTTTTTTTCCTGTCAAAGCTGGTGCCCAATCAGCTCCACGCGTGACATCCAAGACCTACAAGAGGGGAGGCTTTCGAAAGGGGAGACACTTCCTCCCTATCTGTCTGTTATGTGTCTAATTGGCACAGCAATAGCAGAGAGTGCCTGCTGCTTGCCCGGGGGGTGCCCCTGGACTGCGGCAGTGCTGCATTATGTCCTGTTTACGCTATCACTTGTTTGCACCCATTTGTGACACTGTTGCCAAATGCAGTTGCACACATCATACTGAGTTTATAGGCCTAATTATTCTCCAGGCCTAATCATTCTCTGAAGTTGCCTCTGTTTCACAGAGGTATCTGACATTTTTGTAGCAAGGTCATTTGTGACACACTTCCAAGCCCTCTTTTAGTCCGTGCACAACAGGATAGTTTTTATGATGGTTCAAGCCAGGCCCTTCTTTCTCACCCGGTGAGGTGTCTTTCTTACCTGTGTGGCTTAGTGGTTAGATCACCAGACTCAAGTCCTAGATTTGCCACTGATTTGCTGGGTGACCATGGGCCAGTCACTTTACCTCCTTGCATTTCAGCGTCCCCATCTGGATAGCAGAGAAAATGGCACTAACCAACTCTGAAAACAGCTTGAGACCTACCGATGGCAAGCACAATACAGCAGTTAGGTTTTGAGCTCCCCCTTTTGACTTACACAGAAGCTTTGTACTGGCCTGTTCATTATGCACACTCACCCCCCATACTGCTTCTCTCCCAGCTCGAGACCACAGACCTCGCTGCCCTTGCATCTTGGGGTTGCGCGGGGGGGGGCTTTGAATTTTGAACCCAAACACAGATCTGTGGTTTGTGAATTTCTAAATGGGTAGAAACCAACCCTGGCTGGAAAGCTCTGGGGATGCCGGGGGATCAGGCCCTATCTGTCCTGGGGCACATGCTGGGGAATATGCTAGGACTTTGGGCAGGGGTTTGTCTCTGTGCAGTCTCTCTGCTCTCTTCCCAAGCTACAGCAGCCTCGAGCTAAATCCTGTGACTGGGGTTTAGAAAAGGCTGGCTAATTTTATGATCAATAATAACATTGGTAGTTATTCTTGTCAAGAGAAGGTTAATTGCATCTCCTGCCCAGGGGCGCCAGCTAATCACCACAGGGGCCAGGAAGGAATTTTCCGCCTGTGTTCAGCGTTTCACAACTGAGTAGGTGCATGATGTGGAGTTTTCTCCATCTCCCGAAACATCAGGCGCTGGTGGCTGTGGGAGGCAGGAGACCAGGGCAGATGGATCTCTGGCTTGACCCCGGACACAAACCCAGCCCTCCCACCGCTCAGAGAGTTCAGCTCAGCTCCGTTCTTTCCCATTGTCCCCTCTCTTCTGTTTAATCACCAAGTGATCTTACAGTCCCATGAGCAGCTTTGATGGGGAGAGGAGGTCCCTCCATTGCAGCTTCCCTGCAAGTCTCCTGTTCAGACCATAGGAGCAGGGGTCTTGGAGCGAACTGCTGCTCAGCCCCAGTGAAGCTCTGCCCCCACCGCAGAGCTTGTGTGGGCCCGCCCAAACTCTTCAGAGTCAGCCGGCCCTCAGGACTAAGGGGCACATCTTCCCATGATTTTGATGGCCAAGTGGCTGCTCCACAATCAGCCCTGCTGTGACTCTAACTGGCAGTAAAGATTTATGATTCGAGGCTGCAATGAGAAATAAGGCCATTATGTGTCAGGCAGTGAGGCTGCTACAGGCTGAGCACCCGGTACAGTGAACAGTCACAACCCCCAGCAGGCAACAGCTCACGCAGTGTCTCAGCTGTGACAGCTGGAACAAGGATGGTCTTTATTAGAGTGGGTCTGGACTTCCGCCACCCTGCAGCAGATCAGGGGAGGTCACAGCAGCAGAGCTGAAAGTAAAGGCATCTCTGAGGGACATTTACAAACTCCCAGGCAAGAAGTACAGCACAAAGATCCCCTGTGCCTGGGAGCAGCTGGCAGAGCCCTATTCCTGTCTGCCCCCTTCCCTGTCCCTGATTTGTATATAAGGCTGTCCCCATGGCCTGGCTCTCGGCCTAGTGACTGTGACCTACTTACACAAGTAGACCTAGTTTTAGCTTAATACCTCTCCTGAGCAATCATGCAGTTCTATCTGTTGCTCCGGGGGGTGCTGTGTGCTCTAAACACAATGGCCTCGGTCAGCACTCCCAGGGACCTCGATAAAGCCTGTGCCAGCTTGCTCTTCACTGCTTCAGGACTAATATCTAGATCTCCAGTTCTCTGTCCTGCAGCCCCCCATTCACAGCATGCAGACCCTAGACGCCTTGGGCAGAGCTAGCTGCTGGCCCAGTCTCCAGCGTTTTGCCTTCTTGACCTTTTGTTTAGTGGGGCACTGCGTTGCTACACTTTATGAACCCTCAGCTGGTTCAGAGAGTCAATGCCTCTGTTTATCCATGGTGTAGCTGATGCTCTGCAAATGATAAGGGAGGCCCTCCTCACATCTCCACCAAGATGCAGCTCTGAGTTCGGGACTGAAAGGGGATTAATCATCCTGTACTGGGCCCTCCTGTGCCTTTTGCTGAAGCTGTCAATGGAAACTGAGGATAGTGAGTGCACCTGAGCAGGTGGGGACTGCGCTTGGAGGCTCTGACGTGGAGTACAGGGGGAAAGGCTGCATCCATCTGTTACACATGAGGGTGCCTTGTGCCTCCTGCATTTGAAACAGTCTGGAGTTGCTGCTCGTTTGAGCTGTGGAAACAGCAGGTGGAGCAGTTTGTGGGTCCAGCCTGGTGTCGTGAGCCCCCTCTGTAGCCTCTGCCAACAGCTGGTGCTACCCTTGACCAGCCTGCTAGCAGCTGGGCTGGTTGGTAGCCTGAGGCAATGGTTTGCCCTAATCAGATGGGCCTGAGCTGTGGATGTTGGACTTGGTGTCTGGGCAGAGTAGAATTCCAATTTTCCCCTGTTTTTGACTACTTTCTGTGTAGGGGCATAGAGATAAGGGGCAGGAGGGGTGATTGGCCCAAGCTGCCCTTTGAACAGAGGCTGGCCATGCCCCCTTCTGTCCTGCCAGGGCATGGTGTCTATAGCAGAACATCCCCCCAGATGTGGCAGGGGGTGATTTCAAAGGGGCAAGATTTTCATTCAGCTGTACAAACCCCTGTCTGGGTTGGTGGCCCAGTGCCACAACTGATGCCTGTTTCCTTAGCTCTCTCCTGGGCAGCCTTCAGGGCATGTCTGTTCTCACCCTTGCTTCCAACATACCTGGGAGGATGTGCTCCCTCAGATTGCTTCTGGGGAGATTGTATTAGGACCTGGGGTTAGAACCAGGGTGCATCCTCCACGGCACATACACGTGCGCACCTGGAGAGAGCATGCACACAGACATACACAGAAACACACCTGTATGAATGGATATTTGTGCTCATGTGCCTATTCATACATGGGCACAGCATGTGGACAAACTCACGCACACACCTGGACACCCACATTCGTATGGATGCAAACACAGATTCTCATCTCCCTCGCTTCCTGCTTCAGACACCGGGGACCTACATGACTGCCAGCCCATGTTGTGGGGTAGAGGACTATGCCAGGGCAGCCTGTTAGGCAGCAGTCAAGTGTGGGTTGTGGGGCTGGTGCTATAGTGTGTGAGCCCTGCTGAATATGTATATAAAATAATGATGACAGGAGGTTGGAGCGCCATTCCCCAATTGCAGCATGGGGCTGTCTGGGTTTAATGGCCTGAGGTTGCTCTGCTCCTCGCCTCCCCAGTTCACTGAAGTCATGTCTAAGCGAGCGCTGCTTTGGGAAGGAGACAGCAGCCTGCATCCCGGCTGTTGCTATGCAGCGGGAGAGGAGGCTGTCACTCAGGTTTTGTGTTCTTGCTGCCCTGTGCCCCCTCGGCTTCCTCACTGCTGCCCAGCGCTCCCACAGCAGCGCTCAGGAGCAACACCCGCAGCATGGAGGGGAAAAAGAGACAAGGTCAGCCTGTTCCAAGGTGTATGTGCACAGCACACGCACACACACGCACAAGCACACAGCCTCAGGCCCAGGCAGGGTGGCTGTGGCTGCTGGTGTATGCAGGTGGGGAGGGGATTCTGCCACTCTGGGTAAAGGGAATAATAAGGTAATTACAGGCTATGTATTCAGCATAAAGGCAGCGTCTCGTTGCTAGGCAAGAGATGAGTTGTCAGGAACCCCCTGCCACCCCACATTGCCAATGAAATGCCATCTGGAGATGTATGACCCTCCTCTGGGGGCAAGCAAGGGGCTGCAAACTACAGGCACTGGGGTGCTTTGCATAGCTGTGCCCAAGCAGAAGAACCTGGTCAGAGAAACAACCTTAAAGTGCATCTTGGCATTCAGCCTGGCCACCCATCCCATCCCTGACATACAGCTGAACCCCAGTGGCAGCAGCAGCTTCCCCTTACCAGGAGTTAATTTTGATTTGATTTGGACCTTGGGCATTTTTCTATCCTCCCTGTTCTTCATAGTAGCCATCACCTTCACCATCACTGCCAGCATTGCCAAGGCAGGGGAGGCGATCTGGTCATAGGGCAGGAAAATGCCCAGGGCTATGTTGTGAGGCTGACCTAGGGGTCCCACTGTTCCCCAGAAAGAGACAGGAAACAGTGTGTTACCCAGTGCAATAGACAGTTGTGTGGGGGTCACACTCGCACTGTCTGCAGCATCCATGAAGGGCCACCCAAGCTCTTCTGCTCTTGTAACTTGACTATGTATTTGCATTGTGACACCCCAAGCAAACTGAGGCTTGAAATACCCTAGCCTGTGCCCATTCAAACCAGACTGAGTCTCATAGGCATCCAGCATGTGTCCATTGTCCATACCTGCTTGCAGGTTGACTGAGGACTGATTTGTAAACACCTGGCAGGACTCACTGTAGTTCCTCACTGTGGGGCTGAATTAGATAGTTTCATAGTTTCTAGGGTCGGAAGGGACCTGAGCAGATCATCTAGTCCGACCCCCTGCCATGGCAGGAAAGAGTACTGGGGTCAAACAACCCCAGTAAGGTGGTCATCCACCCTTCTCTTAAAAACCCCCAGGGTGGGAGCCTGCACCACCTCACTTGGAAGCTGGTTCCAGAC
>NW_017729015.1:2371941-2399894 GCF_001723915.1 Gavialis gangeticus
ATGGGTGTCTACGCCACAGTCCCCCAGCTTCCTAATGAGAGTGGGGTGAGAGACAGTGTCAAAAGCCTTCCTGAAGTCTAGGAAAACTATATCCACTGCCACCCCTGCATCCAATGATTTAGTGACCTGGTCGTAAAAGGCCACCAGGGTGGTCTGACAGGACCTGCTGCTGATGAACCCATGCTGGTTGCCCCTGAGCGTGCAGCTCCCTGCTGGCCCCTCCTGGATGTGTGCCAGAATAATTTTCTCGAACAGCTTGCCCAGGATCGAGGTAAGACTGATTGGCCTGTAGTTCCCCAGGTCCTCTTTCCTACCTTTTTTGAAGATGGGAACCACGTTGGCCCTCTTCCAGTCCTCCAGCACCTCTCCAGAGCACCACGAGTGTTCAAAAAGCCGCGCCAGGGGACTTGCAATGACCCCAGCCAGTTCCTTTAGGACTCTAGGGTGAAGATCATCCAGGCCGGCTGACTTAAAAACGTCCAGCCCCTCCAGAAGCTCCCTAACTAAATCCTCACTCACCCTAGGCCCAGGTGAGCCTCCCCTCATGAGGTTCCTTCTAGCTCTGCTTTCCTATGATGCTGAGAAGTGGATGTCACATCACAGAACTGGAAAGCTCTGTGCCAGTAACAAACAACATGCAACCTTCAACGGAGAACTCCCACGCTCCGCTCCCCTCCTTCCCTCCCCTACCACAAGGTCCCCTGCAGAGCAGGAAACGCCCGGCATGGCCAGGTTCACACTTGTCCTTAGGTAGCAGCATAGGTACAAGGCCTGGGCAGAAGGTGCAGAGATGGGAGTTCTCTGCACGCACGCAGAGACTGAGCTTTGTCCACGTAGTCACAAGTCTCTACTGATATCTCAGTGATTCCTCCCGGTGCAGGAATTAGAGGGGTCCAAGCATTCGACATCCCCTCACTGCCAGGCCCAGAGGCAGTGCCATCCTGTGCAGTGTCTGACTGCGTCATACACAGCTTTCCCTCCCATACCCCAGGCAACACAATGCCCTCTTGCCCTGCCACCCCTTGGCATTCTGGAGCTGGACTGAGCAGGCAGGCACCAAGTGTCAACCCAGAGGACATCAGTTTGCTTGCCCAGAAAGCAAGTCTAGTGTGGCGGAAACCAGAGACCTCCTTTCAGCTCCACCTTTCTTTTTTGCATTTTTCTCTCTCAGTCAATGCTAGAACCAGCACTTTAGAGCATGTGTCAGGGCCAAAATCTGCTGGCCTGGCGCTTCAGGAATCCATGTTAAGGTTTTGTATGAGGAATTAGCACAGCTTCCTGTCCCCCTCTGCAGATCCTCGTTTGGAAGTCTATGCCTCTGCAAAGCCAGGAAAAGGTTAGACACAGCATTAGCAGCACCAGAGCTGATGACTGCAGTGTCTCCCTGCCTCTCGGGAGTCATAAAGGCTTGTTGGGTGGTAAACGGCTAATCAGCCTGATGACGGCTGGTTATTTAATCTTGTGATTAATCTCTGTGCACTCCTTTCTGCTGCAGCCACTGTGCATGCAGGGAGAGGGGGGCAACAGGAGCCCTGTATCCCACATACCGCAGCTGATTTCTATCCTGTTTGCACACAGCCTCCAAGGTCAGAAAGGGCCTCAGCCCTTGGGCCTTGACCCAGCAGTCAGGCAACTATACCATGCTGAGCCATTGCTGCAGTGTCAGGATGTGAAGCTTTGACAGGGGCTGTAAATTGTCAGGCCCCGTAAAGCATTTAATGATTTTGAATTTATCTGCATCGATAAATACATGACAAGGTAACAGTCAAATAAATACCCATTAGTGCGCTCACTCGCTTTTTTTTTAATTATGAGCCTGGGTGTAACCAATCATTTTCTGCTAAACAAGCGCTACAGGAAATCTTCATTAGCACAGGGTCCAGACAGGGTGATCGCAACATCCCAAGGAAAAGAGAAACAGGAAAGGTTTGGTTGATGCACTGACTGACCCCATCCTTTGCCTTTTTGGTCTCCTATCAAATAGAAAAAAACATTGTCTAGCCATCCCCATTTTAACATGTCTGCTTAAGAGTTTCTAATTAAAAAAGAGCAAGGGTAAGTAATTTCAATCTGTCTTTCAAATATTAGAAGCAGCCTGGGACTAATGAAACACCCCACATTTCATGAACTTCTAATGTTTGAACCCAGACCCTGATTTTTGCAGGATGTCAAGTGCTTGGAGCCTGAATGGGTATATAGAAGCATTTTGCTAACTCTCCTTGGCCTCCAGACCGCATGGGTTACACTCTTTCCATTTCAGAAGTAAAAAAAGCCCAAGTATCTTTAAGGCAGGGGCATCAACTTGGTTTGACCCTCATGTGCTGGATCCAGATCACAGAGGTCCTTCTGGGCTGGAGCCTGTCCTACATCTGGTGAACAACCTCCAGTAGCTACAGGGGTTCATGCAGCTGTGGGCCATCCCCCGCTGCTATAATATGCCCACACTGGGGCTCTTTACCTTGGATTTTTGCAGTGGGTCTAGCCCTTGTTCACCTCAGTCCTGGATTTTTGCCCCCACTAGAAACTCCATGTACTAGATCCAGCTTACAGGCTACATGTTTGACACCCCTGCTTTAAGGAAATGGAGAGTTAGAGGAGGTGCATGAGACCATAGGATGTGATCCTAAGAACAGTTCAGCCTCAGGCAAAATGCCCATTACTTCAGTATAGAGAAAGAAAAACTAAGGGCACTGACCAAAAAATGACATTTTGTCATGTGATTGGCCCCCTGAAGTGCTCCACAGCTATGCCCTGACAGAAGTGCACAGCTGCAGAGTGCTTTAAACATGCCCGGTCATCTGACAATCTGAACCCTCATTACATGAGGGTTTAGATGAAGATGCTCCAAAGCAGAGCACCTTTACTAACGTCTGTCCATTCCTGCCGGGAGCAGGGCTGGGCTGATGCATCCAAGCCCACCCTCAGTGCTATCTTCAGAATGGGAGGCGGGGAAAGGAGGGGAGGGATCTCAGTCTGGGGTTTGCCCAGCCTATGCTGGAAGGTGGGGTGGGTGAATTATTGGAGACCCTTGAAGTGGGAGGCTCCAATCTACCCACCCCACCCCTCAGCGCAGGCTGGGTAACCCCCACCCTGAGCTCCCTCCCCTCCTTTCTCCCCTTTCTCATCATGAAGACAGTACTGGAGCTGGGGGGTGTTGGGGGGGGGGTTCAGGATAAGGGAGAGAGGCTGAAGACATGCACCTGGTCCAAAGTGAAGCTTGATCTCCCAAGCCCCCAGACCCAACAGCAAATATCTCTTGGTTTGGGAGGATCACTGTAACACATGGCACATCTTGTGAAGCACCATGAGTTACAGTGGGGAGCTGCATGTCTGTCAGCTTCCTCAGAGAAAAGGTGATTTGGGATATAATCCCATGCTCTGTTGAGGGCAAAGGGAGACCACCAGCAGTTTATTTGGTCTTTACAGTGGCACCAAGCAGCTCCCCAGATGTCATGTGATTGACATCCCAGTCCAGATTCGACAGGTAGGAGTCCTTAACACCTTACCCTGTCCTGCCTCATGGCCAGGGTGAGCAGGGCACAGTGAAGAGCCAGCAATGTACCTGGATATCTATTATTCGGTAAGAAAGAGCAGAAACCTGGCCTGCTGCAAATCATGCTTTGTAGGAGATGCTTGTCTTCCTGATTTCCTGGAGATGTGCTTGAAGAGCCAGCTGGACATGCCTTCCCCCAAGCCTTCACTTCCTTGCTGCTGTCTCCAGGAAAAATAAAGGAAAAGGAGAGGGATGATGACACGGTGGGTTCTTTCAGAGCCAGTATTCACATTACTGCACTGGGAGAGCAGTTAGCAGAGACTTTGGCCACTTATGCCCATGAGGGATGTTGGAAGCAAATGCCAGAGCCTTTGGCACTGGCTGCTGACAAGCCATGTTTGCTAAACTGCAGGTCGCCCCTCATGATTATGTGCTCTCCTTTGAGAGCACTGGCTCTGCTTGCCTCCCTCCACAATGGGCAGGCAATGAGATTTTAGGTTATGCAGAGCACCCATACCTGCCCAAATCAGCAACACTCAGAGCAAAATCCTGCCCTGACCAGCTGCTGCTTGCTCACAAGAAGCCACGAAGAACAGGATTTTAAAGAGAAAGAATAGGACAAATAGATGCTTTGGATTCATAAAGCATAATTTTTCCTGCTCCAGAATAACCTCACGCACCAGCAGGGGCCTTGTTGCTAGCACCTCTTGCTGCAGGCAATATAAAATACTTGCAAGACACACATGCAGCATAAAGAATTTAGTACAAACACAGTCCATACATTCTTGTCTGCTCCCATTCAAAGGATTACTCTAGATAGATGAAAGGGTTTGCAGGATCAGGCTATTATGGTATTTTGCATTGTGCCTCCTGGCCAGTTACTGCTTTCATTAGATTTAATCTGGAGACATTTTACTGAGGGGGGTGGAAATGATCCAGGTTCTGCTGCTGTAACTGAGAGCAAGAGCCAGCCTGCGTTGCTGGAACTGCTTTTCACACCAATCTGATTCTTATGCAATGCTGTTGATGGCGTGGCATTACTTCTGTTTGTGAAAGGAGAATTGGGCCCTCTCCGTGTAAACTGAGAATTCTTCAATTGTATTTGCAGCTGGGCAAAACGTTTTCAACAGACCAGTTTCCGACTGGAGTGTCTAGGTCTGTCGAAAGCTAAACCTTTCATGGGCCCGTGTCAGTTCTGATGAAGATTTCTGCAAAGCAGTGTTGAAATTACTCATTAGGAATTTTTTTTTCATTTTTTCTTGATAACATCCAAATTTTTGTTTCACTCAGGCAGAGACATTTCAGTTAAGTATTTTGTCCTTTTGCTTCATTTAATTTCATTTGGAACTGTGTCTGACCGTATTAATTTTAATAATGCTACATGTGATAGTTAATATTTTATATTATGGAACAGCATTTCGATGTTACCAAAACAAAATAGTTCGATATTTCAGAACAGGGCTTGGGGTTTTTTCCCCCCAGATTTTCTGGTTTTTTATCAAAATTTGGATTTTCATGCTGTAGTGTCAACATTTTGGGATTCCCTTTGCAGTGGGACTTCTGCTTTCTAAGCAGCCCTGCATGCACGTACTGAGGCAACCCAGAGAAATAAAGGCCTGGTGTCCCTAAGGGAAGTGAGCCCTTTGCTCTCAGAAGGCACCTCGGTAGCTGTAGCGTAACTATGGGAGGGCAGCTAGGGTATGAGTCCTGGGTGCTGGATTAGAGGGGGTGAAGAACAAAGCCAACACCACTGCTGCCCCAGCCACCACTACCCAGGTCACAGAGGCATCTTGTTACACCTCTGCTCTGTAGTGACCTCTCTGTGGCAATGCAGACCTTCCTCCATTCCCAGGCTCCTGGGAAAAAGGAGGCAGAGAGGAGCCTCATTTGATTCTTTCCAAAATCAAGTCTGCCAGGCTCCTGCTATTGCTGTGCCAGCCCTAGAAGAGCATAGAGGTAGAGGGCTTAGCCGAATACCAGAAGACAGAAGAGCTGACTTTCTACTTCCTCACAGAGCCCCATGGCATCTATTCACACTCCCTGTCCGCTGGGAGGCACTGGTGCCTGCTGGTCCTGATATCATGGGGCAACCACTCACCTAACCCCACTTTGTCTGATACTTGAGAGACCTGGTGAGGCCTCTGTCCGGTGAGATGTGTTGGACTTCAAGCAGGGGGTAGGATTTAGGAGGTAGTCAAACCGCCCATGTCTGCATACCCTCATAAAGCACCAGAGAGGCTCAGCCACCATGCCCTATGTGTACCACCTGCCATTTCCAATTACTACAGCTCTCTAAGTGCGGCCTGCCAGGCACCCACCCCTTGCTTGGCAATGTCACCATTATTAATGCTGATAGATTAAGAATGGGGTTTAATGGATATTTATGATCTCCATCACATTTTATTACCACTTGTCCTTTCACAACATGGACAGTACTGCTGCCACGTGCCCACGCCTCCCCGCCAGGCAGTGGGCAGAGCGGAGGCATTTGAAGGGATTATCAAAAGCACAGCTGAGGAGCAGCCTGCATGCTAATATCCTTACAGTCACAGGCATCTGCTTCTTTTTGTAGGGTGCTCTGGGCAGAAGGTATTTCCTTTATAGCGAAACTGGCCAGAGGCCTATGAGCACTACACTATGTTGGTCTTGCAAGATCCATGTTGCAGCAAGCAGCTAGCCACCTTCCTGCTGATTGGTATCCCTTGCATGACAGATGGGTAAACTGAGGTGCAAAGCCATTCAAGCCCAGTTTTGCAAAATCAGTATCTTGTCTTGCATGTCTCCATCTCCTGGCCACCAACTCAAGGCGGCTTTGTGGATGTGTGCAAATCTGGACAGAGCAGCCAAACTTTTGGGCTATATGACTGAGGCTTTTGGGATCACCCAGACCCAGGGGTGCCCCAAACCACAGGAAGCTTTGGGCCCTGAGCTGCTTGCCAAAGGTTATATAATCAGCCACAGGATTGGGAATCACAGATCAGGGACAAGATCATCTATTCTACTCTGAACATAGGTGGAAACCTATAGCTCCTTCCTAGGTTTCTGAGGGGTGGAGGTCCTGAGTACAGTGCATAGAGACCCTTGGGAGACACCTTCCCCAAGAGCATTTTCTACTGACCCCCTCTGGGCAGAGCTCACAACTGCACTGAGGGCCCTACAGAAATCTGCACCCGGATGCTATGCCAGGGTGAGTGGAAAGAGAAATATAGGCTTCCCTGCTGCACAGGGCAGAATGTCTCTTTAAATGCTGCCCAACAGGTTGCAAAACATAACGGTGCTCTGTGTGTGCATGTGCATGCACTTGTATGCTTCCAAGCTTGAGAATGACTGGGAGGACGTGCATGTGTTCATGAGCCAGTGCGTGCATTTGTGCACACGTGTATGTCTGCATCTAGGTGGATGTACATGAAAGAGACAGAGACTGAAACAGCCAATGTTTTTCTGTTCTTCCTAGTGATTTTAAAGCAGACTAACTGTTGACTTAAATTAATTATGACTTACACCCATGTTAATGAGAAGAAAATCAAGCTTGCAGGATGTGTGTGCGCGTATGTGGGTGTGCATGTGTGTGTGCGCACATGCGCATGTGTGTGCATGTGTGTGCGTGTATGTGTGAGAGAGAGAAAAAATGCAGTGGTGTAACTGGGGAGAGGCAATTGGGTTAGCTGACCCAGGTAGTGACTTGTCGGGAAAGCCAGGGATGTGTGGGGAAAAAAAATAAGCTTCTGCTGCAGCCACACAATTGCAGTGGAAGTGGTGGCAGCAACTGGAAGTAGATGCTGCCCCTGCATGGCCAGCTGCCTTGGGCACCTGGACACATCATTATGCCTCTGACAAAAAGTATATGGGGGGGGCGTAAAACCTAATGTATGCCAATGTATGTGGGAATAAACATTTCTATGCACATGTGAAAGTGTGTTTATGTACATCTTTCTCTGGATGACACTGAGTGAAATTCAGTGAGTGAAGGGACAGTGCACTTGTATGACAGTGAAAGGGCAGGGAACATGGATGTAGAAGTGTGTGGTAGTAGTTGTACATGATATGGCAAGTTGCCCGGTCAGGGGAGTACATACATATGTTTGAGATGGGATGCCAGTGGACATGCAAGTCCATGTGGGTAAGACAGCAATACAGTCCCATCCTGATGAGCGGATGGGACTGACCGTGTGGGGCATGGATGGTGGAGTGCATGCAATATAGGCTCTGGCAAAGCTAGGCCTGTGGGAATCTACCTGTAGCCCCTGCTGCAGCCTGTTCACTGAAATCCTCCTTGTGTTTGAAGCCAGTGATGTTCCTGGAGTACATGGGAAATCCTAATTGAATCCCCTGTCTCTCTCTCACTCAGCTCTAAATGAAACTCCCCCAGGATAGCATATTAAACTTGACCTGTGCACCACCTCTGAGATTAACATCAGAGGAGGAAGAATTAAAGGTCTGTGGAGGGCAGTGAGATGGATGAGAAAGCCATGTCGCTCTCTTCTCTTGCTCCAGGAGGGGGTCATAGGGCCAGCTCCCAGGGGAGGCTGACAGTCCGGCGCAGGCTAGGTGGTGGCAGCTGGGGGACAGCAGTGATCCAGATGCAGTGTAGGCCAGGATAGGAAGGAAAAATCAATGTTCCACTCTCACATCTCTGTGTTAACGTACAAGGCAGAAAATACCCACTGAGGCGACGAAGGAGCCTGTGAAACAAGCCAGCTCTGTCTTGTGCCAGCAGAACGTGTGTCATGAACAAGCATGATTACTTGCCTAGCATGACATACCACTGCTTGGCAATGGCTGAGCAGGGCTGGGGCCTCTGTAGCTGTCAGGGATAACCTGAAAGACAGGGATAATGTGGGGAAGAGCATTTCCTGCCTCTGGTGCAGAACAGGAAAGCTATCTTCAAATGGAGCGCTGGTGCTAGAACCTGTATGGTAGTCCATTGAAGTGAATCTAAGGCAGGCCCCATCCCTTCAGCTGCTTCTTCCACTCCTCTGAACTTTTTTTCTCCCTACTCCCTCCCCAGGTTGAGATGAAATTGCAAACTGTGCCAGGTTTGGAAGCACCGTGCAGGCTTGACGCCTTCCTCTTCCACCATGGGGCTCCCAGTTCTTCAAAGCCAGCCCTGGTCTGGTTAGGTTCAGTTCCTCTCTGGACTCTAAGTACAGGGCCCAAACAAGATGCAGCCTGCCCCGAGGGCCCAGATACTTTCCAGAGCTAGATCCGAACACCCCTGCAGTCATTTTTGCAAAAGCTCTCTGATGTCATTATGGAAAACCAAGAGCAGCCACCTCAGTAATGAGCAGCTTAATCCCCCGAGACAGAGAGAGAGACATTTCACTTCACTGTCTCTCAGTGCAATAACATCATCTTAGAAAGAATGGAAGATAATTGCGAGGCCTGATTCTCCTCCTGTAGACTAGCAATTTTTCCCAGTGGAGTCAGGTGCAGGGACACCAAGGTAGAAAGGCCAAACAGCCCCAGCAACAAGTTAACCTCTGGCAAAGAGCTGGAGGTGCTGAGGCAGCTAACAGCCTTCAAGAGCTGACAACCTTGTGAGAATGAAAAGTTCAAAACCGCTGCTCAGGACATGTAAGTGTCTGGGAAACAAACTGCCATTTGGGTTGCAGCTCACCTGACTCGTGCTGCTGCCCGTCTCCCGACTGCACCTCGTTTGCAGAGAGAAAAGGTCACCTTTCAGCAGGATGGAGTCACCTAGCATCCCTGAGGTGGGTGACTGAAATCTCAGTCCTCTTAATGAGATGACCTTAGCATCAGCAAACACATTAAATTCTCCCTGAAGAGTCGACAGGTCAAATTAAGCAGATGTTTTATTCTGCCCAGTTTCTGGTTGCATGAGATACTGAGCACACATAGCAGGAAAGTTTAAATGAAGGTTTCTTTCTAGGCAAAGTATTTTAAAGTCAATTTGTAAACTAGGGCTCAGCATGGAGGTGCATAGCTCTTCTGATGACTCAACCTAGAGAGTGGACCAGGTGATTTTAATTACCTTCAAACCAGGAGCTTCAAAGAGTGTCACTCTGGGGCAGGACAGTGGGTGTGCACATCCTGTGTCCCTATTGCTAAATATCTCAACAGGACTTTGCAAGCATTCATTTCTTCCAGATTGCTAGCTTTTCACCCTTGTGCATGCTCTTTTTGCTGTCAGTCCCCCTCCAAAAATAAAAAAAAAATTATAAAAGGTCTGTAACAGTGTTTCCCCATTTCCTTTCCTCCGCTTCCTAGGAGCACACGGATTAATTTATTATTCTAATCACTGCTACTGCTGGGGAGGTTTCTGTCATCTCACTGTTTTACACCATGCTGCAAACAGCAGCTAGCCTGTGCTCTGCCTGTTTCCCTTCTAGCACCAAGCTCGGCATTTGGGGTCCCCTTTCCCTACTGAAACAACTCTGCCCCTCAGCATCTGAACATCCTCTCCCAGGCCTCTTTCTCTGACTGTTTCTGGGGACTGCAGCCATCTTATAGCACCATAACGGATGAAGCAGTCTCATTCCACCGCTCTGTGAAGTGTGATTAGATCTGTTTAACTGATGGGCAAACTGAAGGGGTGGCAGCCTGACTTTCAGAGCAGCTGAGCACTGGCAGTTTCGCTGGGGGTTCAGCAGCCCTGGGAAATGGGCTTATCTAGATCACATATATAGCGAGTGGGACAGATAAGAAAAGAGCCATGGAGTCTGAGCTTTCAGTCTTTTGCACTGATCATTCCCTCTCAAGTATGTCTATAGACCCATCTGAAGCACTGGGGAGATGAGGGTAACAGCTTCCTTGTATGGTCCTGCTGCTGGACGTTGGCAGACCTGGCTGCACTTGGACCGTGTTCAAGACATATGCTTAAGCACTAGTGCTGGCCCTCCCATGGGCTCATGCTAGCTTGTACATGCCCTTTCCAAGAATTGGGAGTTAGGCCACATCCCACAGTGCCTGTAGATGGAGACACTGGTTGACACTTGTTTTCAGAGTAACCTTCTGACAGCAAAATGTAAGCCTTGGTTTTAGTTGGAAACCATTCCCAAACTATCCTGGAATAGTTCATTTGGAATAGTTCTTTGGGTCAGTTGCTAAAAGAGTTAACCTGATGAAAGAACAGGTTGGGGATTACTTAGAAAAGCTGGTCATCTACAAGTTTATGGGGCTAGATGGGATGCACCCAGGGGTGCTGAGTTGGCTGACATGATTGCAGAACCACTGGCCATCTTCTTTGAAAACTCATGATGATCAGGAGAGGTCCCAGATGATTGGAAAAGGGCAAACATAGTGCCCATGTTTAAGAAAGGGAAAATGGAGGATCCAGGGAACTACAGACCAGTCAGCCTCACCTCAGTCTCTGGAAAAGTCATGGAGCAGATCCTCAAGGAATCCATTTCTAAGCACTTGGAGGAGAAAAAGGGGATGAGGAACAGTCAGCATGGATACACCAGGGGCAAGTCAAGCCTGACCAGCCTGAGTACCTTCTATGATGATCTGTCTGGCTCTGTGGATGCTAGGAGGCTGGTGGATGTGGTATACCTTGATTTTGGCAAGGCTTTTGATACGGTTTCCCACAGCATTCTTGCAGGTAAGCTAAGGAAGTATGGGCTGGACGAATGGACTGTAAGGTGGATAGACAACTGGCTGGAGCAGTGGGCTCAGAGAGTAGTAATTAATGGTTCAATGTCTAGTTGACAACCGGTATCAAGTGGAGTGCCCAAGAGGTCAGTCCTGGGGCTGGTTTTGTTCAATGTCTTCATCAATGACCTGGAGAATGGCATAGAGCACACCCTCAGCAAGTTTTCAGATGACTCCAAGCTGTGGGGAGTAGTAGATGCACTGGAGGATAGGGCTAGGATTCAGAGTGCCCTAGACAAATTGGAGGATTGGGCCAAAAGAAATCTCATGAGGCTCAACAAGGACAAGTGCAAAGTCCTGCACTTAGGATGGAACAATCCCATGCATCGGGACAGACTGGGGGCTGACTGGCTGGGCAGCAACTCTGCAGAAAAGGACCTGGGGGTTACAGTGGATAGTAAGCTGATTATGAGCCAACAGTGTGTCCTTGTTGGGAAGAAGGCTAACGGCATACTGGGCTCCATTATTAGGAGCATTGCCAGCAGATCAAGGGAAGTGATTATTCTCCTCTATTCAGCACTCTTGAGGCCACGTCTGGAGTACTGTGTTCAGTTCTGGGCCACCTGCTACAGCAAGCATGTGGACAAATTGGAGAGAGTCCATTGGAGGACAACAAAAACGGTGAGAGGGCTGGGGGACATGACTTCTGAGGAGAGGCTGAGGGAACTGGACTTATTTAGTCTAGGCAGAGGAGCCTGCCCCCCTTCAACTACCTGAAGGGAGATTCGAAAGAGGATGGAGCTAGACTGCTCTCAGAGGTGGCAGATGACAGAACAAGGAGCAATGGCCTCAAGCAATGGTGCCTACTCTTCCCCCTACCCCTGCAATGGGGGGCTTAAAGCCCCACTTCCCTTCAGGATACCGGGGGCTGGGTCTGTCCCAGCTCCTGCTGCCAGCCAGTGATTGGGGGGGGTGAAGGGGCTCTATGACAGGGGCTGCTTCCCCCACCCCAAGTAGACCCTGGCTGGGGTCCCTGCAGACCAGGGTGGGGGTTTAAACCCCTTCCAATCATATTTAGGCCTGCCCGGGCCTGGCCATGCCCCTCCCCTCAGCTTTGTTTCCCTCCAGGTGAGGGCTTGCTCTAGCATGCTCCAGCTTCTGGCCTGAGCTACTGCAGGCATGTTCCTGCTTTTCCAGAGTCAAAAGTGAATGTTGATTCACTTGCAAATTGGTTTAATCTATGCAGGTTAGACTAACCTGCAAAGATTGAATCAATTTAGGCTGTTTTTTTCAATGTCTGTCCCTAGCCCATGAGAAAAGGAAAGACACAGCAGTGGCAGTACTAACATCATAGCAAAGCTGGCCTCACCTCCTACTGAAGGCCTGATTAAACATGCTCACCTCCTTACTGCCTCAAGATTAGATGAATCTTTTCTTGCATTTCTTTTCTACTCAGGGTTATTCCCCGTGTCTTTTAGGCTGATGCTCCTTCACCTGTAGTTTGCATGCAAGCACTTTGCCAATATTTGAAATTCCTGCAATTGGCTAATTTTTATTGGACATATATGTCTCATGGAATTGCTTCTGTCTTCTAACTGAAGAAAAGACCTTACAGTCAGGTTTCTGGAGGTGAGATGGTGGGGAGGCGAATTATTTAATATACTTAAATGTCACTGTTTCCTCATATTCCTTTACTTGGAAGCTCTTGGATGGAACAATTGTAGGGAATGCTCAGCAGAACCACATTTTAATTCAAGACAAACAGGACCACATGTTAATTTGAGTTCATAGCTATGGGAGATGAGTTAGCCATTTGCCTTACTTGACCTGAGCGTGCTACCAGCAGGAGAGGATTGAATGCATGAAGGCAGAGGTGGAGGGTGAATATGGCTACAGCCTAGTGCCGTGGGGCATGATGGTGTGTCCCTGCCAATGGGAACAAGCAATGGGCAGACCTTCAAATGAAACTGCACCTGCAGGTGTCAGATCAGACCAGCTCCCCACACTTGTCAAAGAAGAGTTAGGCAAGCAGTCACCAGCTCTGCTTTGCAAAGTGACATTGGCACATGCCTACCTGGGGCCTCAGGAGAGCTCCCAGGGCACTGTCCCGTAGAACATGGCTGTTAAGCCCTACATTGTTATGAATTTCTAATTACAATTTTCGCTGTAAATATAGTGAGTTTAATGGGTCCACAAAGGGGAGAAGTGATACTCCTTTGGCTTTTGTTACCTGTTAGACACTAATGGAAAAGGCCGGACTGGGTTGAGGGCCAGTGATTGAGATTGGGTATGAAAGGATATGGAAGGGGGAAGCGCAGACATTTCCACACTTAGCTTCTTATCTGGGTGGCAGGGATCCCATGTGTCATGTATCTAACCTGAGGCCTCACCCCTTCTCTCCTGTGCTGGGCCATCATGACCTTGATGCTGCATGGACACAGAATGGGCACTGCTAGTGCATCAGTACCCTTGCACTGAGGTAAGGAATATTTCCAGTGTTCCTGGCTGATGGTTGCAGCATTTGGATCCCTTAGACCAGTGTTATTTGGAAGCCTAGAGTAAAAATTATTTTAAAACTTAGTTTGTAAATGCCACTTCCTTGGAAGATGCAACCATCAAAAATGCTCCAGGAGCTACCAGCACCAGCTGCCACTCACCTGAAGTGCTTCTGTCCCTGTTGGTGGCCCCCTGATTGCAGAATACTGGTGACTAGAGAGATGAGTCAGCACACCCAGCATGCAGTCACCATTGGCAGTGGCTATCCAGTTGCTGTGGCCCCATTACCTTCACCGATAAATTTGCATCAAGTGTAGTCTCAAACAACGGCAGGATTCACTCATGGGTGGAGGGAGATGCTGTGAGGATATTGGGCCTGTTGCTATTGCAACCTCATAAATGAAGGTACAGAAAGTCCAGGAAGCATGTGCACTAAGACATACACATGCTTTTCAGTTCCTGCCGAGCCTTTTTGCATAGCTTTGCCTATGTGCTTAAAACCATATTCTAGCCTATAGTGAACAGCACCTGACTTAATCACTGAAGCCAATGGCTCTTCCCATAGAGTTTTATGCTCTCCAGAGCAAGGGAAACTTTTTTCTTCCAGGCCCCTTTCTCTTTCCTGGGCTGTTAACACACTCATTTGATTTACCTAGTCATTCCCTTTGATTTACACAGTCATTTTCTAAAACACTGACCCTCTGTCCAGGCCAGTTCCTGGAATTCAGTTGTGCTTCCCCAAAACCCCTGCCCTTGCCATGATTAATTAAGATGCAACAGTTTTCTTTACTTCTTGTCCTGAAAACGTTGTGGTCCGTGAAACAAGAGTTTTCATTAAAAGGGGATTGCTTCTTCAGTGGGGCAGAGATGAAGTATGCTTACTGAATGCATTGGGATTGCCTATGGTAGCGTTTTGGGCACATGCAAGTCATTATTACCTAATGACATTATCACCCAGGCAGTACTTGGGTACTCCTGGGGTGGAGAAGAAAAGAGACCAAGCAGGAGATTTGTTCTCTGGAGAGTTCTTGAATGCTCAGTGCCTGACCAGTTCTCAGGGGAGGAGGCTAGAGAGGTGACAAGGGCAAAGCTTGCTATCGAAGCAGCCTCAGTAGAGGACAGGGAGCTGTGTGGAGGTGGGGAGGAAAGACAGAGAAAGCAACAGCAGTAGCAGCAGCCAGAGCAAATGGTACTTTATTTAATCTCCTGGATAAAAAGGAATACTGAAACCAGGTTCTTAAGATGAGAAGCCTTCATCTCACTGCGCAGCGTTTGATCATTTCAGATGTTTTACAAGGAGGTGTATGCTTGAATTATCATTAGAGGAGGCGATGGAGCTGAAGATCGGCAGAAGACTTCCCTCATGGCAACCTGCATTCATGTTCAAAGTACGCAGCCAGGGGAAAATGAAAGGAAAAAAATGCAAAGACGTTGGTGCTGTTCCCGCCAGTAGATGTGAGGACAAAGGCCCTGGTGTCACTCCTGAGCTCTCTGGCAGTGCCTGGGTGACTCAAATGTTCAGAAGCTTTTCTGTATTTTTGAAACTGTGGATCAGGACTGGGCTTCTTACAAGAACAGCCTTTCTCCCAGATTTCCGGCTCTCCCTATCCTTGCTGGGAAAGCTGCCGAAAAGGCAGCTTGCATGGCCACGTAGACTGCAATCTGGAAGGAAGAAACTTTTCCACATATTTCAGATACTTAAAAACAGAGACAGACTGAAAGCAAAATCCAGCCCCCGAATGGCCTGGGCAGTGGGCATAGCAGAATTTGAATGTGAGTGGCCCTAGGTGAGAGGGATGGTACAATCCAAAGCTGTGTGATGGAGCAGAGAGATCCCAATGCAATGATCCCAGGTGATGGGACAATTGGATGCCAGATCAGAGCTGGAACTTTGCAGCATCTTGTCTTCAGAGAAGATTTGGGCTTAGTTCCATTCTGAAAAAGGCAAAGGTTCTGGCAAGGGTAAGGGTTTTTTTCTTTGCTGGTTTCCCATCCTTCCATTCCTTCGGTCCCAAGCTGCCAGTAGGTCTGAGGTTGGAAAGCATGCCTGAAAATTGCCAAAGCTCGCTGTGTGTGCATGCTTGTTTAGCAATAGAGCAAGTGCCATTTCCAGAGCCTCATTAGCATTTGCATTGTTGCATGGCTGTCTAAGAGAAGTAGCAGCTAAGTGAGCCAGTCAGATCTTACTAATTTGCATGTTAATGAAGCCCACAGAACAGAGCTTAGAGAGACTGGCAAGTAGACCTAGAATTGATAGATCTATACATGCTGCCTGTATATGCATTAGAGAACCAGCAAACACTGTAGGCAGACACCCAGATGGCTAGAGAGACAGACAAACAGATGGTTATATAGAGACGTACTGGATGTAGGGAGAAATGTTTCTCTGTGGAGAGGGGCAGAGAGGAGGGCTAGATAGAGAAGAATAGACAATGGATGGACAGATAAAAAAAAATATGAGTGGAGACATAGATTAGTCAAGGATTGTGAACATGCTTGGAAATAAGAATCTTTTCCCTGTTTAAAAAATAGACTTGTGCATAATTGCTTTCATTGAGCACAGGCCTGGTGGAGCTGTATTTACTTCCCTGCACTGGAATGATGCTGCATTCCAGTGCTGCAGAGGATGGGGAGACAGATGGGAAAGGGGCTGGCTGGTTGGACAGATACATTGGCTGAATCACTAACCTGCAGAGAGATGAGAGCTACCCCTCTGCCGACTGAGCAAACTGCTCGCCCAGAGCTCAGGGTCTGTCTCTAGCTGTTGGGTCTGTTTCCCTGGGTTTCTTCATCTGCCAGTGTGTTGTGAACAGGAGCTTATCCCAAGAGCAATTTTTGCTTCTCGAGATTGTAAATTGGGCAAAATCTCACTGTGTCACTACACCTGCAAAAAGTAGAATGGAAAATACGTAGAAAAAGGAGGCCTAATGAGCCAGGTATCTCCACTCCTTGAGCCCATCCTGTTGTTGAAAGAGGAACCAGTTAGGTGGAAAACTTATTTTCATCTACAAGCTGGTTGTGGATGTAACAAGCGTCATCTCAGCTGACAGCCCAATGACAGAACTAGGGACCACCTGCGCTATATGCTGCACGTGAAGATAATGCACCAAACTCCAATCCCTGACCCTGCAAACAGACTCATACCCTCTGCACACTGGGCACAGCAGATGACCCATAATATCTCCCTGGTAACAGGTTATTCTTGCTGCTGTTGCAAGGAGCCTCAAGAGCACTAGCAATGAGAGAGATTTTTGCAGAATGTCCCTTTCCTTTGTGACTGGTTCTGTGCATTTGAGAGTACCTGTTCTAGAGATAATGGTCCTTTTGGATGGAGCCTTATGGCCAGTTTGGTATGCTAGTTACAGGTGGAGGAACTGGCAGTGAGAAAACAATTCCAGTTATCCTGCACACACAACCTTTTTTCAGTCCCTTTTCCTGCATCATCATTGTTTGTGGTTTGGTCCTGATGGATGAGGCAGGTCTGGCAGCCCTCATGGCAGCACTCTGCGAACAACTGCAACCCAGGCTGGCTGATCTAATGCTCAGCATCACTACCCTGGAAGACCATCTCTGAGACTGGGATGGAAGATTGGTCTCTGTGGCTCAGTCAGTACCAGGCCTCTAATGAGTCTCCTGACAAGACAGGATTTCTGCCAGTTAGGGCATTTGCCATGTGGAGACCTGTTCTGTGGGAGCTAAACTGAGTCTTGGCGGTGGGCCTCTGAATTTTTGCCCATGCCTGCCATTAAAAAAAAAATCTGAAATATTTAACTGATATTCCTACCCCACACTTGTGTTTTAGTGTTTTTTTCTTGTCACTCCATTAGGTTCTAGCTAAGACTGCAAACAAGAATGGCAAAATATATTGGGCCTGATTCTTCTCTCAATAACACCAGCATTGCTCCAGGGATTGTAATGGAGAGGCTCCTTATCCACGCCAGTCCGAATCCTTTCCCAGTCAAGCCTGTGATTTTTATTGTTGCTTATTATTTACTGAGCTTCAATAATGCAGGTGGCAGTTAGCAAACAGGTGGGAACACCCTGCCCCACAGAGCTGATAAGCCGTTTCAGGTCCGGACTGCAGCCCAGGCACGATCAGTCTGCACTGGAGATGATCCTGGAACCTGCACTGAGAAGTTCTCGCAGAGGTTTACAGCTGAATTCCTTGATATCAGGAGCCTCGAATAAGTTCTGGCTCTGCACCCAAATGTGTCAGAGCCTCAGGAGCTCCTCAAGACTTGCCAGGAACATTCGGGGAATTCGGGATCTGAATCCCTGTTTCATAAGCAACTCCTTTTTACAAGGGTCTGCACCAGGGCCTTAGCTCCAAACGCCCACACATCCTCATGTTTGAAATTCAGGCACAGGGCAAAATCCGGCTCCACTGAAGTCAGTGATAACATTTTGTTACAGACGTGGAATGACTTCCATTTACCTAATTGCTATATAGTAGTGGTTTTCAACCTTTTTTCATTTGCAGATCCCTAAAACATTTCAAATGGAGGTACAGACTCCTTTGGAAATTTTGAATGGAGGTGCAGGCACTTTTGAATTGTAAATGCAGGTATTTACATACTTTTGATGGATCATAGTCATCTTTCATGGACCCCTTAGAAATAGTCTGCAGATCCCCAGGGGTCTGTAGACCACAGGTTGAAAATCACTGCTATATAATAATTCAAACAGAGTATTTAAATGCCAGTGTTAACTTTTGTTATAGATTGTACAAAAGCAGGACATCCTTTGCTTGAAGACTATTGCCATTGTTTCCCTTTTCCCCTGGCAACCTGGATGGGGAAGGACCCTCTTTGCCACCCAAAGTAGAGGGAGAAGAACCCAGCTAGCCTGCACCCCTACAGAGCTGGCAGGCCACCCTTGGGAGGTGCCCAGGTCAGGCACCTGTGGGCCAGTGCTGAAGGGCAATGCTCAAGGGCACCTTTTAGCATTGTCCTTCCTTGATGGTAGAAGAGGGGTGGAGGGGTTTTCATCTTGCCTTTTTGTTGTTCTGTTGAAATGAATGGTGTATTTGTTGGGGTGAGGGGGAGGATATGTGGGTTTTGAGAAACAGCCACAGCCCATCTAGGGGAGAAGGGGGTGCAGGCTTGGAAGCAGTGGGAGTGAATTTGATGGGAAAAGGGAGAGGGCTCCCCTGAGTGACAGGCAGGCAAGTGGGAGTGGGTTTGCAACTGGGGGGTTGGGGAGAGGGATGTGGAATGAGGATTTCTGTCTTCACAGGACCCAGATGTGAATGGAGGTTTGGGAAGTTTGTAAAGGGCATGGGAGAAAGGAGGTTGCTTTTCTGGGTGAGAGGCAGGGAAGAAGGAGTGGTGGGACAGGGTCGAGTTTTTAAGGTTTTGGAGTGTTGAGAAGTCTATTTTTTGTACCTTGTAGGCTTTATTGTAAGTCACCCTGAGCCTTCTTTGCATAGGGCAGCATATAAATCAAATAAGTACAGAAATAAATGGAGCTGACTGTAAAATGGATAGCGTTATACCCTAGGGTTTGAATTATAGCATAACCTTTCTCTGACCAGAATCCCCACCCTTTGACGCTCAGCAAAGTGAGTAGTAGGAACTGTAAGCAAAACATGTGGCTTGAGGTCTTTGACATGGACCTATGTGAAGTTCAGCCACAGCAATCCAATTTCCCCTTTAGACTCTGGGGAGGACTTGTCATGAAAATGCAAAGGAATTGGGGGATCTCCCATACAATGCTAGAAGAAGGCACTGTTTTTGGTGCTGCAGTGTTAGGTTGATGCCCATCTCACACCTTGCTGGCTGGTCTGTCTACCAAGTCAGCTCATGAGCCTCTTTAATATTACTTAATTCAGTATATGGAGAGGAACTAAGACCCTTTTTGAGTCAGTGAATCATCATCATGACTACAGCGATGTGGGGATGTATACGCTATAGCTGTGAAGGCCTGGGGCCTTTCTATTCTGTCTCCTGTAAACAGATGGTAACCATGTTGATCTGAGCACTACCATATCCTGTTGCTGAAGCGACGGGACTTGATGCTCAAAGTTTCCAGTCTTGCAGGACTGCCCTGGAGTCTCCAGGAATTAGATGTAAATCTCCAGGAGACTGCTGTGAGTCACCTGGGAGATAAATGATAGGCCATTCATTAAAATAAATATTAAATGTTGAATCTGATTTATACAATAGTCCAGTGGGTTTTTAAAATGTAATAGTAATGTGCGTTTGCCTTCCTGATGGTCTACACACCATAATCCATAATTGATATACGCAAACATGCGGGCATGTTTGTGTTATGTGTCGCGGGCATGTCATGTGATGAAACCTCTTGGAATAGATTGAAACAGAGTTGGCAACCCTATTCACGCTCTTTGCTTCTCCTCTACAGACTTTTGTGTATTCTCTTTTTGGCTGTTGTTTCTTGATCTAAAATAAAATCCATTTACATTGAAAGCAGGAGAATGCTATTTGTCTTATTATAACAATGCATTATTTCAGATACAACAGTGCTCAAGAGGCCCAGATAAGGTGTCAGGATTGCATAATTCTAGGATCTGTATAAACAAGACAAAAAAGAACCTCTGCCCTTACAATCTAAGTAAAAGACAAGAGGTATCCAATAGGGAAGCACAGAGAACCTGAAATATTATGATCACTGGGGTTATGAACAGTAGAAATAGTACAAAACGTATCACCTATTATCCTTTTCCTGGTAAAAACCGCTAGCAACACTAAATTCTGCCAAACAAAGCCATCAAAAACCAGGGAGTAGGCCCCCAGAGTAGGATCATAGGAAAGTAGGACTCCTCAGGGTAGGGTCATTCCTGACTAAACCAACCCTACTCTTGAAAATGTCCAAGGATGGACATTCGACAACTTCCCTAGGTTGCCTTTTCTAGTGCTTGACCACTCTCATAGTCAGCAACTTCTTCCTAATCTTCAACCTGAATTTTCTCTGCTTCAGTCTGAAACCATTGCTCCTAGTTCTGTTTTCTACAGCCATGAAGAAAAATCAATCTCTATCCCCTTTATAATTATCCTTCAGGTGTTTGAAGACTGCTATCAAATCTCCCCTTCGTCTGACCCAGCAATGCATGAATGAGGTTGGCTTAAAAGCCATATGGTTTAGCACCCCCTCTCCTTCAAAGTCTGGGTGCTTTGTCTGGTTTCTGAGGTTACACTTGCTTCCTATTTAAAGCTTTTCTTTACAACTCTCAGAACTAATGAGTCTGTGCGCTCTTGATTTCAGCATCTGGGGTTTCAAGTAAAAACCAAAATATTGCAAGATTCAGGATCAAATGAGGAGAAAGGGCATTACCATGGCAAATGCACCACTCAGAACAGCCCTGTCCAGGGCGCTCTGGGAGAGACATGATCGTCCTCTGGGAAGTTCTTTCCATTTCTAACTTTGAGGAGAAGGATTTCACTCAGCTCAGCCCATCCATGCACCTACCACAAACAGTCCAGAGGGGATGAGGGAGAAACCTCCTAAGTGCAAGCACCACATTGTATTGTGGCGGGAGCTCTAGGTTGGGACCCCTTAAAAGCCCCAGCGTGAAGGGGCAGCTTCCATTGAGCGGGGGGCATGAGGAGGTGTGGCTATAGCACACAGCAGGCAGATTTTGTGAAACTGCTCTAACTTATGGTTGCCTGAGTCACACTGGGAGGCACGTCTACCCTGGAGGCAGCCCAAATGGAAAGAGTACTAGGGAAACTTTGCTCATCCTCCCCATGGGTTGAACCATGCCTGTTATGGCTCTTTTGGAGTGTGACCCAGCCTGGGAAAATCTATTTTCCTTCCAAGCCAGATCTACTCAGCTCTTAATCATTAATGTTTCTTAAAGTGCTTAAAAATCTGCGGCTGGAAGAGCCCATAGAAATGCAAAGCATTATTAATTAATGATGATTATTGCTTTCTTCATCTTTGGCCTCACTTCCCAGCTCTCACACCCAGAGATCTCCCTGGCTCATGGAACCTTGCACCTATAGTGCACTGCCTGGTCAGGGCCATGTCATATAATCAAGGTGATGCCTTGACAAATCTCCATTATGCATGCAGTGTTTGTATGCAGCATGTACAGCGGAGCACAGCAATGCCTGTTGGAATCAATGGAAGTGGATTATAGGACAATGATCTGATGGAGAGTAATCAGCAGGCTCCACAATACAGGAATTTAGCTCTAAGAATTTCTCTGAGGTGCCTGTTTAGAAGAGGTCCTCCCTGAGTCTTTCTTTTGAGCCTTACAAAAGCCCCTATGAGCTGTTTGGGTGACACCCTACACTGCTGATCTGGTTACCCCCAACCTAAGAATAAAAGCAGCCACTGTGATACTCCAAAGAGACAGGCAAGGGAAATGGGCCTGAATAAAAACCTCCCTCTACGCAGCCCTGGCCTGCGCATGTGTGTGCATTTGAAAGGGAGAGAGCGAAAGAAATGAAGAACAACAGTGACTTGTTCCATCCCTTGTAATATATAACAATGCACCAGCATATTCAAGAGGGGCACATTACAATGGATGGAGCAGAGCAGAGGAGTGGTACCCATACAGCTTGGGTAGGTACCACTCTAGGTTTCTCACCTTAGCTTCAGTACTGACTCCCTCTACAGCGTAAGTTGTGGTCTCAGTTTCCCAACCTGTGAATAGGGATAATGAGATTCAGGTCCTGGTCCTACAGTCATGTACAGGCAAACAGACTCCCAAGAATTGCTTACCTTGAGGGATGTGTAGGAGTGAGTGACTCGTTGATGGGAAATATGGCCTGCTTTTGGGAAATGTGGCCTACAAATCTGAAGGCCATGCTGTGGCCCAGATAGCTGGAGGTCCCACTTGGCTTAGTTGCATCGTATCTACAGAGTTCTGCTAGGGCCCCAAGTGTCTGACACTAGCTCTAGGCCATGGGTAGATGAAACAAATTGCAGGTGTGCACAACACTTTAAAGTGGGCTAAATGCCTTTTCATTGCTTTAATGCTGTCGGTGTTTGCATGCCTCAGCAGCGTATTGTACATTAATTCCAGCCGCTGTAGGAAATTTGGCGGTGTAATGCACCTTAAATAACTTGGGGCACAGCAAACTAAAACTCCTTTGAGGAGTTTTAGTTTGCTGTCCCTACAGCCACGGAGAAAAACACTGGGCTCCATGCAGCTCCACGGCATTGCAGGAAGCCCTGCAGGCAGCCTGGCAGCAGCTGGGGAAGGCAGGCTCCGCCCAAGAAAAGAGATGAGCCTGATCCCTGCCCCCCAAGCCTGCCTGCCTGTCTGAGCTGTAGGGGGGGCCTGGTGCTTCCCTTTGCGGCTGCAGTGCCCCCCCAGGACCGCCGGAGCCAGATGCCTGAGGGTGGGTGAGGGGCACCGCAGCCACGAAGGGAAGCACCAGGCCCCCACTGCAGACCAGGGACCGCTCCACCTGTTGGCAGCTCGTCCTTCCCTCCCCGCCACCAGAGAGGCAGGTAAGTGCGGGGTGTGTGCATGACACGGGGATTTTAAGGGCCCTGAATTGAAGCGGTGGGTTTAAAAAACCCACCGCTTCAATTTAGGGCCCCCATTTCATCTACACATGCCCCTAGATAAGAATCAACGTACTAGAATTAGAAAGGACTTCAAGCAACATCTAGGGTACAATTCTGCCTTGCTTTATTTGCTGCAATGAGAGTTTCCCAAGTAGCCTTGTTGGCACTTGGGCACAGTTTCCAATTCTATTACCCATACAGCATGGACCTGTACATTTCTAGACAGCTACTGAGCATGCACAGTAGGCTACACCCTGGCTGTACAGGTACACGGAAGACACAAAATTCTGCTTGACATAAATCAGTGAGGGCTAGATAGATACCAGAGGGGAAGGGCCTTCCTTTGCATGAGGCCAAATAGCTGACTGCTTTTCCCAAGGAAGCAGAAAGCACAAGTTTTAGGAATCTTTCACTCAGAAGGACTTGAACCTACATATGTTTTCATTTCCCAGCACAGTGCTCGCACCACTAGCTTCAAGTGTCATGAAGCCTTGCTTCTGAAGCTGCCTCTCTGAACAGCAATGAGAGGCAAATATGTAGGGCCAGGAGGAAGAGCCAAATCTTGAGAGTATATTCCTCAGTAAGATGACTGTTGCTGTGGAAGGGAGCAGTGTTTCTCTTAAATAGACTGCCCCACTGCTCTCCATCCATGTTATCCAATGAACAATAAAGGCAAGATGCAGTGGATCAGCTTTGAAAGAAGGGTTGTAGCTAGGCTAGGAAAATGCCTAGCAGGTAGAGCACTCTACTAAGGAGTCAGAAAAGCAGCTTTAAACCCCCTTTGAGTGAGGGGGGCCTACAGCCTGAGTCTCCTGCTTCCCGGGTGAATGCCCTAGGTACACAGCTATCAAGGCGAAAATTTAGGAGGTTCCCTCTCCTGCTGATTCTCTAAGGAACTACATCTATGTGCATGCATACTGCCTGGCTAGTACTTAACCTACAGCACATGAGTGGTAAGCTGTATGGATACTTGTGCGTTTACATTGCACAGGTGATAGAATCGCAAACAGTGCATACGTGCCAAACGTGCCCCTTACCTAACCGGAAAACTGCTTTTTTGGCACAGAGAGAGAAAGAATTCTGTCTCTAGCCCAGCTCCCAAAGCAGAATCATAAAATCATGGAAAAGGAATCTGTAGTCATGTCTCCATGTCCATCAGGAAGGGGGCTGGGTGTGGGCTGGGGCAGAGGGCAGCTTGGCAGAGTTTTTTAAACAGAGATTCTCCCTCTCTGCTGGGTGTAGCTTGCCATCTGTGGGCTGCTCCCATATATGAGATGACAGCTTCCTCAGCCAAAAGACTGGGCTCTTCGATAATCCCTCAAGCACTCTGAACCCCAGGCTGTTTACAGCACTTGGATCACGAATGACTGACATTGCAGAATGGATCTAGGAACTTTTCCATCTTCATTTCAGATGAAAGACGAAGCATTTGGCAGCATTGAGCTTGTAAGCATTCGTGTGCAGAGAGGAGGGGTGACAAGTCATTTAACAGCATCGATTCCGCACATGGGTGTGGACGTGGGTGCGCATACGTGTACACGTGTCTGAGCGTGTAGAGGTAAGGGGGGAAAGGCTGCTTTGATCAGATATGCCAACAGAGGAAGAAACATTTGCTGACAACATCTGCGTTTTTCGCTGACTGACACGCCAGAACTTTGGGGTTTTTATTAACAAAATTTTAGATACACAAGCAAAGCCAATGAATGACACATGAGAGAATGCTTGTATTGGGCCAAGCTCAGTCTGGCTGTATGTAGGCCACTTATACCAGGGCTCAGTTTGGTCCACAATAATTAAAATTACCATTCAAGACAGTGGCTTAGGTCTACATCACAGAGGAGGAAGTGGTTATGCAGGTAGTAGTTTCTTTTCCTATCTCTAATACTGCTTTCTCTTGTGCCCTTCTGCAGTTCACTTTGCTATGCTGCTTCTGTTTCTTCCTTTGTAAAATTAGAATGACTTTTATTATCTATGAATTCTATGAAATCTATGAATTATTTGTATTACCTAAAAGCCCAGCAATGGTCAAGATCCTATTGTATTAGGTTCTGCACATGCACAAAACCACTGTTTGCCCCAAAGGCCTTGCAATTTGAGTAGGTGGAGGGGGAGCAGACCCTGAGGTCCCATTGCAGTTCTGTGGCAAAGCCAGGGAAAGAACCTTAGTGTTTTAACTTTCGTCTGATAAATTCTTGCCCTGGGACCTTGCTGCTGCTCTGATAATCCTGACCCACTTAATATTATCTATGTAATAAACATATATCCTGTCTCTGCCTAGTGCTAGTTGAGTCAACTCTTTGGTTGTGTTTGGAAAGAGGCCAACTGAATATGGTTAAGGAAAGTTCTGTGTCACTGTACAAAAGGTGGTCAGTGCAGGTCTATCCCAAATGACTTTGTTGGGCATTGCAGGCTACCCAAGGAAGGGCAGTGCAAGCATAGTCATGCCTGGTTTGACTCAGCACCAAGGCTGGCTGGATCCAAGCGGATCCCTTCTCTCTGGCCTGTCACCAAGTGTCTATGAAGGGATGATTTTGAACAGACAGTAGCTTGGTGATAAGGGAATAAACAAGGCTCAGAGAGGACTTGAAATGCAAAATCCCCACACAAAGACTTCAACTTCCTCCTCATCCCAAACTCAGGCATGTCTACACTAGGTGGCAGCACATCCCAGCAAGGATGGTCTTACTGACCCACTCCCATCCACACATTCACAATGTGCTAGTGAGGACACTGTGGGGATCTCCAGCATGGTTGCCCTCAAGCCCTTGCTTTCCAGTGGACTTGAGAGCACAAGAAATTCACTATGTCTTCAGAGGCACGTTTCTGGGTTGGAGAGTCTAAGAAAAAGTGGATGGATGGGACAAAGTGGGAGTGTTTGTGCAAGCGATGCTGCTGCTGCTATGATGCTGACAGGCTGTTAGGGGCCAGCCAATGACATTTAGATCCAGGTCTACATTTCCTAAACCCCTGGGGAGCCATGGGCACTTGATGCAGCCTTTGAGGGATGGCCATGAGGTGTCTGGGAAGCCAAAGCCCAGCTGTGTGACATAGAAGCTTGGTTTGCTAGGGCCACACAGGAAATAAAACTTTCAAACCCTGGAGCCCTGGCAATTAATGGCTCTCTAACCTCCACATTAATCACATGCTGGATTGTCCCACTCCTGTGATGCCAACTCCATTTTCTGGCAGAGCGGGGCATGTTAGTGCTCACCTCTGGGGCCATAAGAAGGTTATGAATATCAGCTACAAGGATGCTGGTGCAGGGCTGACAGGCAGTGCAGGGGCTGCTGGAGCAGGCCAGCAGAGGGAAGGGTTAAGTGCGATTGGGAGGCTCTGACATTTTGCTAATGTGCTGTGTTAATTGATTCGCTCATTTCCATTTGTTCCTGTTAAAGAGAGACAGATGAGAGTGATCCTGCAGTGCAGCGACTTGGCAGGGAGCGTCTCCACTGAGTGCAGATGTGCTCCTGACTCATTTATTACCATCAGGTCTCCAGGCTACTGACGAGTGAGCGCGCTGAGTATAGCTACTTTTTCAAGGCTCTGGAAAGGAGCAAGGGAACTGGCCTTGCATCCTTACTTCTCATGTATTGAGGCTGTGTCCAAATGTACCCCGCTTCAACAGCGAGTAGGGGCTAGGAACCAGCGAGGATTACCTGTTGTTCACCAGCTGGGGGCTGCCAGGAGTAGCTGCATGGAGTGCCGGGTTCAGTGGCAGCAGGTGGGTCCCTGCTCCCTGTCCCCTCCTCTGGGTTTCCTCCACTGCCGTGAAGACTCCAGTTGCAGGAAGTAGCTATGCAGGGTCCTGGGCTGGGCTGGGTTAGGGCTGGGCAGCATTGGTAGGCAGTCTCTCCCTTTCAGTGCCTGCTCCAGGCCAGTGGGGAGCCTTGGGGAGACCAAGCAGAGAATAGGTTCTGGAAGGAGGGATCTGTCCACCACTGTCACTGTCCCTAGCTATGCCTGGTACCTCCTGAAGCCACTCACAATGGTCCCCAACTGAACTGGGGCACAAGTGACCCGGAGTTCCCCCCCCACCACTGAGTCATCCAGGGACAGTGGTGGTGGGGCAGGTTCCTGCTTCCTATGCCCAGAGGCAACTCCAAGGAGAGGTGCCACTGAGCACTAAAGGGGAGAGGGTGCCCAGATAGAGGTTGGGGGTGCAGGTGTGCTGTGGTGTAACATGTCTCCAAGTGTTTCAGTTTTACCCCCCTCACCTACACCTCCATTTTTAAAATCCTACATCTGCCCATGGCTGTGGCCTTCAGCACAAGCCCACAAGACCCACAGAACAGAAGCTTGAAAGCACTGAAGTGAGGTTAGAAAGAAAAGGCTCTTGCTACAGCTGCAGAGCTAGGGCTGTAGAAGAAGCTCTTGGAGATGGGAAGAAAGAGGAAGCAGACTGAGTGACAATATAGACAATATAAGACACTATATTTGGGGGATTACTGGGGCTCCAGGCTTCCCAGCCCCTATCGGGTCTATGCCAGCAGCCTCAGCTGTATGTTGTGACATGGCCTCCCGATCCCTGGGAAGGAAGAGCATTATTATTAGGGTGACCATACATCCAAGTTTGGCCCGATGAGTCCTGGATTTTGGAGGCTAGTCCCAGTCAGAAGGTGAAAATTTAAACAAGCGTCCTGGAGGTGGGGCATAGGATGCAGTCCAGCAGGAAGGCGGAGCGGCATGAGTTGTGAAATAGGAAGCCACAGCAAACAGCAAAATTGCTCTAAAATAGATTTCATAGATTTCATAGACATTAGGGCTGGAAGGGATCTGGGAAGATCATTGAGGCCAGCCCCCCACCCAAAGGGCAGGAAGTCAGCTGGGCTCATAGGATCCCAGCAAGATAAGCATCCAATTTGCTCTTGAAGGTGTTCAATGTAGGTGCTTGAACCACCTCTGATGGCAGGCTGTTCCAGACCTTGGGGGC
>NW_017729015.1:2400004-2410348 GCF_001723915.1 Gavialis gangeticus
GGATGCAAGCCAGCATTTTGGTCACTTTACTAGCTGCAGCATCGCATTGCAGGCTTATGTTCATCTTGTGGTCAATGATGACACCCAAGTCTCTTTCTTCTGTAGTGCTAGCCAGCATAGCACTGCCGAGCCTATAAGGATGCTGCAGGTTTTTCCTCCCAAGGTGGAGAACCTTGCATTTTTCAGTGTTAAACACCATCAGGTTCTCATCCGCCCATTTGCTGAGCCTGTCCAGGTCAGCCTGGATTGCCCCCCTGTCTTCTGGTGTGGATGCTTTGCCCCAAAGTTTGGTGTCATCGGCGAACTTGGCCAGTCTGCTTCTGACTCCAATGTCCACATCATTAATGAAGATGTTGAACAATATGGGTCCAAGGACAGAGCCCTGGGGTACCCCACTGGTCACAGGGCACCATGATGATTGACTTCTGTCAACTGCCACCCTCTGGATCTGGCCATGGAGCCAAATTAGTGGAATGACCATTACAAAGGGGAGATGATCGTTTACACCTGTGAAGTAAAGAACAATAGGTTATTAATGGGTCATTGACTCCCTTAGCTGCCTGAATAGTAATAGCAGAGTTACACCACACCTGCCTGCCCCTTTGTGGGGGGGCAGTGTCCCAGATTTCACATTGTCTCATATGGTCACCCTAATTATTGCAGATTGGACAAGGGAAGGATATTAGAGTGGCACTCAGGGAAGGTGCATGATTAATTCATGGCATGCCAGCCAAAAATGTTGGTCTCCACTGGACTAGGTGATTCCTGAAATTCTCAGATTCTGTCATTAACAACAAAGTACTGCAGCAGCACCCTCCAGCATTCATGGGATTTCAGGGTTTAAACAAATAAGCAAGTTATCTTGAGTTCAATAGAGGTCTGGGTTTTATTACAGAGCACCTAGTGTATAGTGACTGTCCATGTGCTGAATTGACTCCATGGTAAGTGAAAGGTAAGTGGTTGCTCAGTGCTGTTTCACTGAGGAGTATGGTATGGAAACAGATGTCAGCTGACATCTCATTTGTGCCTCCTTAAAAATGTTTACAGCATCACAAAATGTGAGGAAATAGATGTTGCTACCTTTTGTTGCACCACATCAAAGGGAAATAAGGTAGTAATAGACTCTGCTGCTTTATTGTGGCAGACATCTCCTAGCTCTGAGGCAAGACAGTACAGGCCATCTGAGTTGCTCGTACTCTCCAGCCACCCTGGGCAGGTGCTCTGAGGGACTTGAGGGTACCTCAAGATCCTGGAGCACCTGCCTACTTTCCCCATTTGCTGAGAGGCATCCTAGGAAATCTCAGGGTGCCTCTCCATAAGAGGGGGGTTGGGTTTTCCCACTCAGCCAGATCCATCCCCTGCAATCACAGGAACAGGTCTGGCAGAGCAGGGAAAGCAGGGCTTTTCTCTGTTCAGCCAGGATCACTCCTGCGATTATGGTCAGGCTGAGTGGGGATAGCAGAGAGATCCCCATATCCATTGTCCCACACCATCAAGGGGGAACCAAGGGATGATGGGTGTTTTGCCTACTTCAGCAGATCAGCTGTGCCGTAACCCATCGTGGCACAGCTGATCCACTTCAATTAGTGCTGTTTGTTTCTAGCCAAGGTTTAGCTTTCAGTTAGTTTGAGATAAATGTGAGCACATGGACAGTCACTGCACATCAGCCACTCTGCAGTAACAAACCACCCCCTTTGAACTCACTGTCATTTGCTCTTTTTCCTAGCTCCTGAGAATGCATTATGAAGCCTACAAACTGGTGCAATCAATATTATCCCCATCTCTCAGGTGGGTAAACACAGAAGGGTTATGAAACTTGTCCCCAGCCACACTGGGAGTCAAGCCCAGAGAGAAATGGTGTGGGCTGGTTTCCTCCTAGCCAGGCATAGGGACCATATGTGAGGGAGAAATGCTGGGCTGTGACTATATGCACCGTTTCTCCCCTGGATCACTGAAGAACAGGGGCAAATTCTTACCAGAGCTACCATCTCCCATGCCCTTATCTCATTAGATCTGGCTGTGTAGACAAAGGCCATCCAAAGCACAGCAGCCTCTCTTGCCTCTTACCCTTCTACCTATATGCAGTCTGTGGTTGCAAAGAAAGCAATGTTCAGTGATCACAACTAGCTGAAGTAGCTTGATCCCATTTTTTTGTCCCTTTTTTGGCCAGATCAAAAAGTTTCATTTACATTTCATTTTCAATAGCATTTTTTATGGAAAAAATCAAAATGAAGATGTTTTAGACATTTTAATTGAAAAAATCAAAATTTTCCTAAAAATGCAAAGGACATTATTTTATTCATGATCTGTCAAAAACAGATTTGAAGCAGCTCCTCAAGTGGCCAGGCTCTGGCACACTCTGTCCTGTTCCAAATGGTAGTTTGCTTTCATCATGGTGAAACTTCTGTCTGGCTGTTGGGCTGAGCAGAAGCACAAAAGAATGAGGAGCTCTTTGCTGCCAGGTGTGAGTGTCCCAGAATGTCACTTCCCGCAGCACTCTTGGAAGCAGGCTAAGGAAGTATGGGCTGCATGAATGGACTGTAAAGCGGATAAGAAGCTGGTTGGATCATTGGGCTTAGTGGGTACTGATCAATGGCTTGAGGTCTAGGTGGCAGCTGGTATCAAGTGGAGTGCCCCAGGAGTCAGTCCTGAAGCCAGTTTTGTTCAATATCTTCATTAACGATCTGGAAGGTGGGATGGATTGCAAGTTCGCGATGACACCAAGCTGGTGTAGAGTACATATGCTGGAGACAGTCCAGTGGAGGGTAATGAAAACGGTTTGTGAGCTAGGGCACATTACTTACGAGGAGAGGCTGAGGGAACTGGGTTTATTTAGTCTGCAGAAGAATTGACTTTAATAGCAGCCTTCAGCTACGTGAAGGGCGGTTCCAAAGAGGATGGAGCTGGACTGTTCTCAGTGGTGACAGATGACAGAACAAAGAGCAATGGTCTCAAGTTGCAGCAAGGGAAGTTTAGGTTGCATATTAGGAAAAGCTTTCTCATTAGGAGGATGTTGAAGCACTGCAATGGGTTACCTAGAGAGGTGGTACAATCTGTTCTGTGTGAACAAACTTTCCATCCTCTGAACTCTACTGCCCAGGGGATGGTTTTGGCACCAAGCCAACTCTCTCTCCTGCCTCCAAGGTGTGACCTTCCCACCCTCAGGGATGCAAACCCTGGCAGCTAGCCAGGTCACATGTCATTGATGGGTCCAGGAGTGGGGTCAAGAAGAGCGTGTGTGTCGGGGGGGGGCTTCCTTCCTGGGCCAGAGGCAATAGCTCCCCCCAAAGCATCTTCCCTCCTCCCAGCCACCCCATGAACCATGATCAACAATGCCCATACCCCAAACCCAAATTCCAATTTATTAAAACATGAGACTTTAATTTACTTCCTCTTTATTTCTTTTTAAATTCTTTGTTTTTATTACTTCTCTTCATTTTATTGTTCAGTGACTGGCTTCCTTTCTGCTTTGTGCTGACTGAGGGACATTGTGGAAGCGACGTGCACCTAAATATCCTGGGTGGACTTGTGCTCCTCACTTGTTGTCTGTGACACGTGTTTCTGTAGTCGCCATCCCTATTATGTTAATATTCACCACCACCACCCTGTGCTTGTGTGTACTGTCTGCTGTTGGTGAGTACCAAAATTGTCTTGTAAAAGTGGTAGAAATGGGTCTGGGGGTTAGTACAGTCAAGGTCTTAGACCGTATCCCTATTTGTTGCATTGTAAAATGGGTTCCCTTTATACAAATTTGCGTTATATGCTGTTTTCCAGGAATGCATGTACAGCATAAAGAGGGGGAAACCTGTACTTTGAATTTGCACCCTCACCCATTTTGCAAGAGCTCCTCTCTACAGCTGGACCTTCACACTGATGTTTGGTTGTATTGTTAAGAAGATATGAAACAGAATGCAATGCAGAGCCCCAGCATCAGCACACAATGAGGAAAGCTGTATGTGGGTTCCTCACAAGAGTCCAACCCTTCACTGGGGCCCATGTTGGGATTGCCCTAAGGTATATCACAAACTGCAGAACATGGTTCATGGGGAGTATCATTATGTAGCTGTGTTCAATTCAGTGACTGAAAACGTTACAGGATTCTGCATGGTCTCCAGGCTGCAAATAGGTATATTGCTTGCCACTCATTTGCAAGGCTGCTACACATTTGCTTCAGAAGACCATCAACAAGCCCTGAATTGCATCACACCCCTCTTCCCTCTCTGCAGTAAAAGGCAAAGGCTTGTAGCAGTTCCTTAGAAGTATATTACATGAACAGTGAGGATTCCCAGATTCCTTGGTGTTGCCAGGCCCACTGGGTGGATCTGCTTCAGAATCATTTAGAAGGGCTCAGATAGGGAAATGTCTTGCAGCGTTCTATGTAGGGTTCATAGATTTTTAGGGTCAGAAAGGACCTCAGTAGATCATCGAGTCTGAACCCCTGCCCTGGGCAGAAAAGAGCGCTGGGGTCAGATGACCCCAGCCAGGGGCTTGTCCAGTTTCCTCTTAAAGACTTCCAGGGTAGGGGAGAGCACCACCTCCCTTGGGAGCCCATTCCAGATTCTGGCAACCCTTACCGTAAAGATGTTCTTCCTGATGTCCAATCTAAATCTGCTCTCTGTCAGTTTGTGGCCATTGTTTCTAGTTACCCAAAGGGGCGCCCTGGTAAACAGAGTACCTCCTATTCCTTGCTGCCCCCCCCCGCCCCGGTTAATTTGGAGATGGCCACAAAATCATCTCTTATCCTTCTTTTGCGGAGGCTGAAGAAACCCAGGTCCCTCAATCTCTCCTTGTAGGGCCTTGCCTACAGGCCCCTAACCTTACGAGTAGCCCTCCTCTGGACCCTCTCAAGGTTATCCACAGCCTTCTTGAAGTGCGGCGCCCAAAACTGGATGCAGGTTGTGAGAGATGTTATTATATAGATGTTTGATATTCATCTCCTGGCTGTGATATGGAAAGTCAGTCTGTTCTAAAGGGTATCAATGCTGAAGAAAATGTTTGATGAACAAAAGGAAAGAGGTGGGGAGAAAACCAGACATAAGAATGTGCCAGGGTCAAACCACCTCTTATAGAGAAAAGGGTAAAACACAAACACATTAAATCAGCCCAGTATTTAGGTTAGAGAAAAGCTGAATACAGATCTGAACCTCAGGAGTTAGAGTATAAGCCCTGGATCAAAATAAACTTCTCCCTGTTGGTTCATGGTGGGATCCCAAACCAGAAGGAACTGGTCTACAGGCCTGGTTCAGAAAGGATTGAAATCTACAGTGGATATTCGTGTTTGGTTTAGTTTGACCAAAGCTCACTAGAATAGCTAACATTAGAAGATTACCTGTATTCAAGGAGGAGGTTATCCAACCATTGTCTTTATCATCGCGAAAGAAAGAAGTTGTCGTAGGTGCAACTGGGCCATAGGTGACGAGGGCTCAATATTTGGAGGGCATCCACCTGAGACTCAGGAATAAGCCGAGTCAGGAAGCAAGAGGTCACAAACCTGGAGTCAAGGGTCGGGGATAACAGACCAGAACTAGAACTAGAACTAGGAGCCAGGCAGTAGGGGCTATGAACCAGGCAACTGGAAGCTAGCAACCAGGGACTGGGAACTGGACACCAGGAGCTGAGGGGGAAGGGGGCATGGGATCTTACCTCCTTCTGATTTCTGAACTCAGGCAGCAGCTGCTACAGCTTCTGCTGTAGCAACTTGAGCTTCACTGCTGCATCTGAGGGACAGGCTCACTGCACACTGCCGCAGCAGCCTAGCCAACATGGGCTCCATGGGACTTTTCCTAGTGCCCCATTCATTCCCCCATCTCCCCAAAATATGCTTCTGGGTGCAAAGCTGTATCTCCCATAGCAAAACCTCTTAAGGGAGGGGGGAACATTACACTCACCTTGTTCACCCCTCTCGCCGACAGATTAAATAGGGGCATGGGGTTGCACCTGCCTGGCTTCTGTGATCGAGCTGCCCTGTTGTGGACAAGACTCCTGGGGAGGGGGAGCATATTAGTGCCCCTCCATATTGGCGCTGGGGCCTTAGTTATACTACTGAGTTATAATATATGGAGGGGCATCTGATTGGGTTGGGGTGGGTTGGTAAAATATCTTGGTTTTTGTGAATTTGGTAGTGAGTCCAAGCATTTCAGACACTTCACAGAAGTAATCAAGACGGACCTGCAGCTCTTCAACTGAGTGAGCACACACAACACAGTCATCAGCATATTGGAGACAAGTAATGGAGGTGTTGGTAATATTAAATTTGGGACATAACTAACTGATGTTAAAGAGATTACCATCCATGCAATATTGGATGCTGGCTCCAGATAGAAGTCAGTCACCAATGGGATACAGAATAACTGACATACAGATGGAAAAGAGTGTTGAGTCAAACAAGAATGTGATTGCACCCAGTTCTAATAGTGAAGGTGTCCATTTCTGAGCCATTGTTTAAGATGGTTGCTGTTATGCCAGCGGGAGGAAGTCTGAAGATGGTAACAAATTTTGGTGGGCACCCAAATCTCATCAGGACTTTCCATAGTGCCTCTCTTTTGATTGTATCAAAGGCCTTAGTCAGGTCAATGAGGGCCATGCAAAGATCTCAGATTTATCCTACCTCTGAATGGTCTGAAACCAGACTGGGACCTGGATAGGATCTCCTCAGTGAGGAAAATTAGTCTTTTGAAGAGAATGCAGAGAAGGATCTCCCAAGATATAAACAACAGTTCAAAACCATGATAATGGCTGCAATCCAATCTATCTCCTTTCTTAAATACGGTAATGATTCTGGCATTTTTCAAATCTCTAGGAATCTGTTCATGTTTCCAGATTTTCATGATCATGACATATAATTGGTGACTAATAATGTTGGGTAGAACTGAAAGGGCTGCTGTTTATATACCAGCAGCCACACCCATGCCATTAATTGGGGCCAGCTGGAGGTATTCAGCTACCCGCCAATCTCAGGGGGCTGGTGAGCCTACCTGCTGCCCTGACTTCTAACAAGGATCTGATGAAAACAGCTTGTGTGAGATTTCAGCAGGGGAGAATTTCAGTCAGACTCTTACTGCTCAATCAGCCTCCAACCTAAACTCTGACCCCAGCCTAAATTTACTGCTGCTCCCAACATTGCTGAAATGTGTTCATCTCTGATTTCAGACGGACCTTCCTAAGACCTCGAAAGCTAAGCCTTCTTTTCCCTTCCTCCGTGGATTCCTGCCTGCGTCTTATCAGCTGTTCAAACCCATTCATATTTTCTATGGGGCTGTATTGACTGGAGGTGTTGAAGAAAAATAATATTTAAAGGTGAATGGAAAAGACTGTCCCTGCCAAGCCTTGAGCTCAGAGCTTTGAACGTCTTATGCAATGATTGGTGAAATAACCAACAAGTTTATATCAAAGGAGAGAACTAGCTACTGCCCTGCGTCTGCTTTAGGTATCAATAATCTCAATAGTCTTCCTACTGACGTGTCACCTATGTAGAGCCCCTTGGATCCCACAGGATCCCAACAAGCTGCCAATATGCTGCATGCTGTAGCCATGGAAAGCAGCCACCTCTGGGTGAAAAGTATGAGCCAAGTGGCAGACAGTGCACTGTGTGATGACTTGAGGGGGAGGATAGGGGTGGGGGGGGTGCAGGGAAAGGGACCCAGTCCTAAATACCAGAGCGAAACAGGTGAAACACATCAGCTGTGGGATCTTTAACTTTTCACATTCACACTGAGCCAAGAGCAGCCTTGGCTTTAAATGCTTTTGTCCAAAAGACAGACACGGGGTCATTTCACAGGATTTAGTTTAGCTGCTTTGGAAGGATAACTAGAAAAGAGGCTGATCTGAGACTGTGGGGACCTGAACTGTGATTCCAAGAGCTCAGATCTGAGGCTTAGCTCACTGATCACAGTTCCTGGCTGGCAGGCAGTGGAGGGACAGTTATTTAACTGCTTTGTCTGTACTGTGCCAGTCTTCTCCTAGACTCTGAAGAGGCGATGCTTATAGTTGGCAAGGGAGTGAAGTGTGCAGGGGCTTCGTGTGTGACATTTACACTGGGGTGAATTAAACCCTGATGGATTTACCATTATAAACAGGTTGAGCTTTTTCTTAAGTATAGTTGCCCCTTTGGCCTCAGCGATTAGCCAGGATTTGGGTCCTTGCCAGCTTGTTTCCATTAGGAGGAGAAATTGGTAATGGAGTCAGGGATTTCTTTGGTGCAATCCTGTTTATTTACAAAGACTGAACACAGCGTCCTTCCCCCATGGACACAATACAACAAGCAACAGCAGGCAGGCTCCTTGCTCCCGATTCCCACACCTGCCTTTCCTGTCAGCTCTGTGCCCCAAGGCACATTTGTCCCTGGACCCTCTCAGGGTCACACTCAGGACCGCTTCTCTTTGCTGTGCAATTGCTTTTGGCCTTTCGCACCCACACACATACAAATAGCTGCAACCAATCAATGCCTCAGTCCTAGTATTTGCAAGTAGTCCCCATAGAAAACATTTTTATGCTCTGTGAGTTAATTCTTACTTGGGCCTTCCCTTGTGGCCAAGTGCCTTGGGCAGTAGCTTCAACCTTCAACTGTTTCAGGCTCTTCCTTTCTTTTTTTAGCTTAGCTGAAGAAAGGATAGCCTGCCCACCAGTGGTAATGAGTCTGGGATTACCTGTAGATAAGAGACATGCCTGATGGTATGTTTAGCCCTCCCTTCTCATATTTATATTGAGCTACATCCTGAGTCCACACCCAAGTCTTGCTAGAGGTGGGTGAACTCATAAGAGTCAGTCTTTTAGTAGATTTGTTTCCTTATGTCTATACTGACTATACAGCTGATCTATTAAAAGCATATCACCCACAAGAATTCTTGCTACTCTTTTAGTAGAGGATTTCATCCTTTCTTTTTCTGCTTATGAATCATCCAAGGCAAAACCTGCATTTTCCAAAGCTGTTCTCCAGAATTGTTCAATGACCAATTGATATAACTGAGGCCAGCCAGGGCAGCTGAAGAGAGTAATTCATTTCAGAGGCACCTTGGACAATTCTCTCTTTATTATTCATGATGTGTGATGGATCACCTTGGTCATATGTTATTGTTTCTAGTCCCTGATTGGATGAGTGACCCTCTTTGCATACAGGAGTGAAATCATAGATTGTCAAGATAGCAGTGTGAATCTTCCATTGGGAATTTGTGTACGATCCCACTCACAACAGCAGTTTGCAGAGAAAGTTTTTTCACTCCTATGGACACTTCCTGAAAATAGTAAAGATTTAATAATAAGCAGGGATTCTGGTTTTCTCTGGAAATAAAATAGCACATTCTCTGATTAAAAATAGCAAATTCTCTGATTAAAAATAGCAAATGCTGTGATTAACGCCCCCAAATCTGTGATTAAAATGAAAGGCCATTATACATACAGGTATGAGTTGAACACAATGTTTTATTGATATATTTACAATTTTTAAAGCAATTTAGAAGCCTACCAGTGCCTCAATCACTATAATAAAATAAACTCTAAATACCTATATATTTTGGCATTTGATTTTGGGTTTTTCATCATGGAAAATCAGAGCTCCTGGTGAGACCACTCTGTACACCCCAGGGAATTATGCATGGAAAAATTCAAAATTACACACAGGAAAACTCAACATTTTGCAAATGTAATTACTTTTATTTTTGTACAAATTAAACTAAATACAGTATAACACTATTTGAACCTTCTTTAGAAATATATGCAGGTACTTTGTACAGTTTGTGGATGGATGTAGGGTTTGTGGGGGGAGATTGTGAATGGGTGTGGGGTTTGAGGGTGGGTAGGGTTAATGGGGGAGGTAGGGAATATGTGGGGGTGGGGGGCTTTTGAAGGGGTAAGTGTGTGGGGGGTTTGTGGGTGGGTGTGAGTTTTGTGGTAAATAACCCCTACCGCCAGCAGCTAAGTGGCAGCAGGCAGCAGCCCTCAGGGCACTCATGGTCACGGCAGGCCGAACCCCCAGCAACCTTCACCTCCGGCTGAGTCCAAGGGCCTGCGCGTGCTGGCATGGAGTTGGCCTGGCCTGTTGGCAGGCATCTTTGGACCAGACCAGGCCGGCTCTGCCCCAGTAAGTGAGGTGTGCGGCACTGCAGGCGGGAGGAGCTGTGTGCCATCAGGCTGGGGGGGCTCCGTGCCTCCATGGGCAGCTTCCCACTGGATTTCTAGAAGAACCATGTGGAGGCATGAAGCCAGCCGGCCCAGCCTGATGGCGCGTGGACTGGGCGCTGTGTGCCATTGGGCTAGGTGGGTTCCATGCCAGTGCGTGGGGCATCCAGCACTCCAGCAGGAAGCTACACATGGAGGCGAGCAGGAGTCTGCCTGGCCCAATGCTGCGTG
>NW_017729015.1:2410479-2416223 GCF_001723915.1 Gavialis gangeticus
CCCTGACCCGTAACTCCCCCCAGCCCTGCTGGAGGGGGCCCCCAGCTGGCTCCCAGCCCTCTGAAAGCCTCATTTACTTCAAAGGCTCCAGGAGAAAAAGTGAGCCTGAGCCAAGCTCTGGCAGACCGAGAGTTTCAGGCCCCACGCTCCCCCCTCTCCGTTCCCCTTGGGTTTAGGGAGAGAGCACTCAGCCTGCAGAGAGCTTTTTGCAAATGTGGACAATCTACTGGTCTCTCTGTTAAAATGAAAAATCCTCCTTTTTTTCTCTGTTAAAAGGGAAAACCCTTTTTTTTTTCCATTTTCCTGTGGGAAATGGAAAACCTGGATCCCTCGTAATAAGGGTCACAAGTGCAGTGAAAGAGAGTTTTCAGGTTTTAATCAGATGAATGGTAATGAAGTTTTTCTCATTCTTGCTTCATACTCTCTCCCAATTGAGGCTGAATTTGAAAAGAGATTAGTATTTTCTGCAAAAAACATATTTCTGTTGTTCAGAATTTTTCATACTTTTTTTCACCTTTTTGTATCAGAATTTTTCATAGAATTTCACACCTTTTTTGGATGTGAGAAGCAAGGATTTCTTAGGATAGTTAGGATAAAATTAGACAAGCTTTTGAATGCAAGACATTTTTCCTCAGGTCAGATCACAAGGCACCTATATATTTTGGCGCAACATCACTCATACTATTGTACCATACTATTTTTGGATTGAAGAGTTTGGGGAGTTTTTAAATTTTTTCCTCTCCCTTTTTCCTTTTTCTTTCCCAGTGGAAAAGAAAGACAAGGAAAAGAACTGGGGAAATATGTTTAAGAAATCAGTTATAATACCAACAGATTTTTTTTCCATTTTTTGACTGAAGACAGAAAAATTAGTGCATATCTATTTTCAATTTAGCTGTAAAGCCTTTTTATAGCTAAAAAAATAAATAAATATTGGGATTAAAAGTCTTTGGCCTATGTCCTCTTTTTGGAAGGAGCTACAATCAAAAGGAAGTGTCCAGCACCTCCCTGGGTTCAGTGATAAAAAGCTTTCTCTGAGTAAGGATTCACACCATGAGGAATAAACTCTACAACTGTCCATGCCCACTGTTTGGTGTCACTCATAGGACCCCAAAGCTCGAAGTTGCTCATTGAGTTTGGGAGCCCATATTGAGACCTTCAAGTGACCTGGTTGTGTAAATGCTGGTGGGTTCAGACTTCTCCCTATCAGGCAGCAAACACAAAGAAATTCACCAGCTACTTCTGAAGAGCCTTGAGTCCAGGTTTCCGAGTGGCACTCTAGTTGAGTTCAGATAAGTGGTGGCTACCTAGCACCTCTCAGAGTCAAGACCAGCATTTTTTGGAGGACTGACAGTCAGAATTAGCAACCACTTTCGAAAACCTTGCCCTTAGCACATAGCCATATTGCAACAAGTAATGATACATTCTTATATAGCATCATCTTTCTCCCAGCATCGCGGTTCTCATCTATTTTACTTTAATACAGACCTAGAACAGGAATGTTTTGACCTCAGGATCCCCACAGAATTCTGCCCTCTATAGTCTTTTCTTGGTGAATTCTCATCCATTTCTGAGCACATTTTGCATGTAGGTTTTAGTATTAATTATTTAACCATAGGAGGTTTCTCACTCCTGAACTCCTGAAAGGCAAACAGGTCCAACCCCAGCAGGTCAGGAGCATCTCTCTGCTCTTTGTCTCTTCCTGTCACACTGAGTTCAGATGATTCATGTGGCATGACTCCGCGTATGCCTGCTCTAGTATCGTAAGATGTCAGTTGCCATGGCAACATGATACAACACATCCTGGCATCATTTGGCTGAGGTTTTTGAAACTGGCAGGGTGGGGAGGTCGTCATCTCTCCCCTTTTCAGAGGAAGCTCGTCATCCAGGGAGTAACACAGAAGGCGACGCATTACAGAAAACTTCCCCTCCCATAGATGAGATCCTTTTTCATTCCTGCCTGGCATCTCTTTCCTGCCCTCTTTGCCAAAGAAACTCAGCTCACAAAGCCAGCTTCTCCTTCCACCCACATGGGTGTACATCCTGAATCACCCTGTTGAAGCCAATGGAATTTCTCTGTGTTTATCCCAATAGTAGGAACAGCAAAGTTAGGCCTAGAGGTGGGTGTGATCAGGGAGCGTTTCAACCATGTGGGTTGCCCTGGGAGGCACTACCACTGCAAAGGGAAGAACCGGAGTCCTCTGTAGCTCAGGGGCCACTTAACCCACCAGCAGCTCACCCCCCAGTCATCGGAGAAGCGGGCAGGCTCCACTGACAAAAAAAAAAAAAGGGACCCAGGCACCTTCTGCAGTCACCTAGTGAAGGCAGAAACAGTGAGGGGCCTGATCCTTCTTTTTTTTTCAGTGGAGCCTGTTTGCCTCTGCTGTGGCCAGGGCCGAGTGGCTCCTGAGCTGTGGCGGGGCCCCGGTCCTTCCTTCTGCATACCCCCCAGGGCTGCCCAGGTGGCCTGCTGGTGGGCTGGGGGCTGCCCCAGCTCAGAGGCAGAACCCAGACAGCTCCAACTCTTCCCCAAGACTGCTGGGGCTTCTAGTGCCCCATACAGTATCCTCACTGCCTTCCCGTCACCTATGACCACTTCAGAATGGGCTGGATTGCCTCTGGGGCAGTGCTTGGAGGCAGCAGGAGGGCGGCTGGGTCTGCTGGTGGCTAGAGAAGGTATTGGGGATGGTGCACAGGGCCCTGGAAGCCCACCAAGCTCGTGCTTCCCTGAACCCATCCAGGCTTCCTGATCCCCGTGCGCCATCTCCGCCGCTTCCTCCAACTGGCCTCCTGCCACCTTCCCACACTGCCCCAGGGGCAAGCCAGACCATTCCTTGGTGGTCCCAAGCAGCAGAAAGGTGTTGGGGACAGCGCACAGGGCATTGCAAGCCTTGGCAGGCTTGGGGAACAGTTGAATCCAGCCGGGTTAAGCAGCCCCAGGGGGCACTGACACCATGGAGGGAAGGACCGGGGCTCCCTGCGGCTCAGGGGCCATTCAGCCCACTGGCAGTTTACCCCCTCAGCTGCAGAAGAGGCGGGCAGGCTCCATGAAAAAAGAAAAAAAAAGTAGCAGGCCCCTCGTTGTTTTTACCTTCAACAGGTGCTGGCGGAAGCCAGGTCTGCTGAAGGCAAAAGTGGTGGGGTCCTGATCCTTTTTTTCTGTGAAGCCTGCCCACCTCTCCCACGGTTGGGTGGAGGGGGGTAGGTAGATCTGACAGCTGCATTGTTGCACTTTGTAACATTGCAACCTAAGTTATATCCAGATGTAGTTTAGTTTGCAATGATGCAAAGTCATTTAACCCCCCCAAACTAGTGCATGTATAACGCGTGACACCATTAAGGTACACAAATTACACTTTCATTCGGTGTACATCATGATAACTGTTACATGTACGAGTGCCCGAGGTATTTCAGTAGAACTGTAGAGAAGCTGTAACCAGGAATGCATATCAGCATTGAGGACTATCAACAGAGTTGATAGAAGGCTCAGAGCTGGACAAGCAGGAGGGCTGCTGGCCAGGAGTAATAGGCATGGAAAAGCCTCATGTGGGAAGGCTGTACAGTCCCTGACTGCAGCCTGCTTGTGTAGTACAATCGACTCTTTACTCTCGGGAATACAGACCTGAGATGAGCTGAGTACTTACGGGATTTACTGCTCTTTGTTATCACTTGTGATATAGCTACTCAAATGCCAGTTGGATTGGGTAGACCTGTAGATGTGCTCAGAGACTGGAAGGATCAGGGACTTTTCCAGAATCTGAAGGCTTCAGAAAATCTCAGTTTATTGCACAGCTGGTCTGAGCTTGCCATTGTATGTTTAAAGAGACCCCCCATGCTCTACACCTCATTCCTCTCTCACTGACTAGGACAAGGGGGACCTATATGCTGTATGAACTTGGCTTTTTTCCCACTAGACTTTGATTCCTGTCCTCTCTATGTTCAGCCCAATAGCCTTTCCCAAGCACATGGATGCCCTGCTTGCACCAGTGTCATGACTGTAGAGCCATGGCTGCATCTGCTTGCTTCCCCCAACACAGAGCTGTGCAACTGTATATGTGGATTTGTGTCAACTGGCCTGATAGCTGGGGTCAAATCTTTCAAAGGAAGGAGAAATGGGATCAAATGACCTGATGAAAACCTCTGGCTCCGGCTGCATTGTCATGAGGCTGGCAGTTAAAACCCTGGGTATCATGAGGCGGATCCATGTTTCTGAGGGAAAGTGTGTCTATTCTCAGATGCTCACATTTCAGTATGCCTGCCTGCCCTTGTGATCCTGACTATTCTTGCTGAGGTCACAAATGCAATCTCCCCACCTAAGGCAAGCTCATATCCTGGGCCTTTCTTTTCCCTTGCTGTTCTTATCCACACCCATTCTTCCAGCTCCCAGTTCTGTACTGCTGACTCTCCCTCTCTTTAGTCTCTAGGGACTCATCACATTTTCCCTGGAATCCCTGATATGAGTCAACCCCAAGAGTAAAATGAAGCAACCTCTTCCCTGGGCTTCTTTCTTCATGAGGACAGCCTGAGGTCAGCCATATCCAGCAAGTCAGATTCTCAATGAATCCTGATGCTTCCTTTTTAGAAACATCTGGCATTATTACTATCTGTTATTTGTGGTGTGGGATGCCCTGAGGGATCATGGTATCAGGACTGCTAGGATTTGAACCTGCATCCTTTCTGCTCAGATTATAGTACCACCAAGCAATTGGCCAACCGCCAGCCCTAGCTGAACTTGGACATTTTCATGAGGTTGCCAATGGAAGGACCAAGTGATCTGGATGGACCAATGGGAGCCAGAGGCCCCTAACTAGAGGGCTATAAAACCCTCCCACTTCCTTTAAGGCTTTGGTCCAACATCAGCACTACTGGGTGTAGCTGATTAGGACTTTCACATGCTGACTCCAGTTGCACTTTGTTGCTGCCTTGGCTCTCCTGGCTTGGATTGACTGTTTACTCTGATCACAAAACTCCCCTGACATTCTGGCACTCGGACTGGTACCTGGTTTTAATCTTGGCTTCCACTCTGGTAAACCTGGCTTAGCATGAATCACTAAGACTGACTGCCTATTAGGACAGTGCAAAGCTTTGGTAGTTGATTCGATTTGGAGGAGATTCAGCCCGATTCCAAATCTCCAAATCCAAATTGAATCGGGAGACCAAGTAAAAGCTCTGAATTTGGAAAAAGATTCAGAAAAGATTCAGCTGATTTAGAGATTCAGCCATAGACTAAACAGGCAGCTGACAGCTGCCTCCAGCTGGTAACACTGTTGAAGTTGGAGGAGGGAGGAGGGAAGCGGGGTTGGGGATGGATGGATTGGGGCTGGGGCTGGGACAAGCTGCCCAGCTGGGGTAGGGGGTATTTTATTTGCAGGGGGGGCATGAGATGTGGGTATGGCAGCACTGGGAGCAGGGGCTCTGCCCTGCTGCCGCTTGCCTAGCTGAGGCAGGGGGTGGGGGCAGGATGCAGGCACAGCTTGCTCCAGGTGGAAGGGGGCAAGTGGCAGCAGGGCGTAGCCTCTGCTCCCAGAGCTGCTGCACCTGCATCCTGTGCCCTTCCATGCTAGCTTTTTTAAAGTGCTGGGGCGAGGCTGGGGCCGGGTGGGGGCTGGGGCTGGGCAGGGGAGCCGTGGGAGCTTCTTCCACAACTCCCCCTGCCCAGATGTGCTTGTCTTTTCCCGGCCAATCCGAATTGCCAAATCTCGCCATATCAGGGCCAAATCTTTTGAAGCTGATTTAGCCGAATCAAT
>NW_017729015.1:2421223-2421526 GCF_001723915.1 Gavialis gangeticus
GATTCCAAATCTCCAAATCCAAATTGAATCGGGAGACCAAGTAAAAGCTCTGAATTTGGAAAAAGATTCAGAAAAGATTCAGCTGATTTAGAGATTCAGCCATAGACTAAACAGGCAGCTGACAGCTGCCTCCAGCTGGTAACACTGTTGAAGTTGGAGGAGGGAGGAGGGAAGCGGGGTTGGGGATGGATGGATTGGGGCTGGGGCTGGGACAAGCTGCCCAGCTGGGGTAGGGGGTATTTTATTTGCAGGGGGGGCATGAGATGTGGGTATGGCAGCACTGGGAGCAGGGGCTCTGCCCTG
>NW_017729015.1:2426526-2426849 GCF_001723915.1 Gavialis gangeticus
GAATCCGAATCGAATACTTCCCTATTCGCACAGGCCTACTGCCTATACCCTCACCAAATATTACACATGGCCTCACTGTACTACTGGGTGGTGTGAATGCATATAACCAAAACCAGTCCCTGTCCCAAAAAGTCTAAGTTAACCAATGGGTGAAAGTTGGCTATCTGGATCCTTACAAATCCAGCTCTTCTTCATTGCTGCCAGGGTGCCCCACACTTCTGCCCTTTCTGCTCCAGCTTATACAAACAGGGCAACCAAACCCCACTTCCTATCCTGACTCTCAGACAGGCATCCTCCCACTGGCCACCTGTTCTCCTCCTCTC
>NW_017729015.1:2431849-2448765 GCF_001723915.1 Gavialis gangeticus
GAGCTGCACTTCTGTCTGCACGCCCACTTATCACATGTAGTAATGCTCCTAACAGCACTAATTGAGTTTACAGCTCCATTCTGTTGGATATGGCACATACACAGTAGAGGTGGTAACTGTCTTACAGAGCATACAAGCAAAATTTGACACAGGATCCAAAAACTGGCTTAAAACTAGCAGTGGGGGGTTTTGGGGGAGGAGCAGCTGAGCTATATACATTTCTGCTGAGCTAATCAGCAATGACAAAGTTAGTCGTGTTATTAATTTGGATTGCTGGCCTTAGGACTGAAGAGTAATAACACACTCAGGTGATCCACAGCTCACTCCAAAATGTCTGCAGTCTCAGATGGACACTGCTGTTTCAGTTATGTTGTGTGGCCTGTAGTAGAAAGCCTGTGCATCTTATTCCTTCCCTGAGCTGGGGGAAGAAGGAGGATAGTGTCTGAAGAGCAATCAGTAACCAAGGGAGGTGAATTTTAGTGAATTACTCATCGGTTGCTTGCAAGGAAAGAGCTGGGGCCCTGCTGAAAGAAAGCGGGTTATAAGAGAGCTTGGATAAGGATTCAGCTTTAGATTGCCTCCTGCTGCGAACCAGATGCTGGAAGACTTAAGAGCTGCAGGGGACAAGACCCCACAAAAATCCAGTGCCTGAACATTTGTCCTTGCAGATGGGCAAATGCAGTGGGGGATGGTTCTCTAGCTGTGCCCAGATCTCCATTGACTGTTCAGTGGATTTGGCACAAGGGAGACATCTCAGTAGCAAACGGGGTGCTTGTGGTGAGGGCAAGCCCTGGGCAGCATGGAAGCCAGAAAGGTGGGCATTAGGAGAAGCAGCACAAAAAGGGGAACACAGAAAATGTCTGGAGGGTGCATGCTGTTCCCCCTCTCTGCAAGATCTGCTGGAAAATGGCCTTGCTGGCAGCAGAGAAGAGCACATGCCTTCTACCTTCTGGCTGTTTACATGCTGCAGACGGTGTGCATGCGCCATAGCCATCAATGCCAGTCCCCGCAGCAGGGGATGGATTGCTTCTTCACTCTCACGTGTGTCTGGCACTCCCTGGGCTGGCAAGGACTGCGAGTGGGATGGCTGGCCTTGGCAGAGGGAGAAAGAGCAAGAGTGGCTGGGAACACCCTAGAGCCAGGAGGCAGGATTTAAATTGCTGGATGGCAGCTCCCAGGCCAGGGAACCAGGTCTGTTTCCTTTAACGAGGAGAACTGGGGCTCCCTCTAGGGGCAAACAAGCTGGCCTGATGAGGCCCTGCCCATCCACAAAACTCGGTGGCAATTCAGACCCAGACCAGGGCTCCGTTTTGCTGCCCAATGCCAGCAAATATCCACCTAGGCTTTAGCGCAATCCTAAACTGGAAGCCAGGCCTTTTGTGAAGCCAGGCATGGTAGGTTTATTTGTCACGTCCATGTTCCTCCTAACTCACACCTACCAGCTTTCTGCTCCTTCCTTGCTGACTGCTGACCTCCTGTATCCTGTCATGGCAGGTCCCAGCAGCTCCAGCCGCCTCTCCTCTGGGTCCCAGTAAGCAGCTGTGCTCTGGTGCACTGCGCTCTGAGAAGCCAAGCCTTGAGTCTTGTGGGAAAGGAAGTGGGAAGCTGTTGGTGTTACCAGCAACCCCCCACCCCGCCTGCCCCACCTGTCCCCCCGCACCAAGCCAGATGCTGCTTTCCTCTCCAGCTACTACAGCTTCTCACTGGAGCAGAGAAGTGAACAGGACGCCCCAAGGAAGGACCTCCCCTCCTGAGGCATGTTTGGAAAGGCAGAATGATGCATTTTTGTGTGAATTGTGGGAACTGGCACAGGCCATTCTTTACCCTGGAGTGGGGATCATCAGTGACAGCACTGCAGGGAGCGCGGGAACCCAGCAAGCTTGGATGGTCCGGAAAAGTTGGACCCGGTTTCAGTCCAATGTAGTCCTCCAGGGATTTCTTTATCACCCTTTCTTTATCATTTAGAGCCCAAAGGCCTCATGTAACCAGCAACCAACAAGAAGTGTAACTTCACCCATCCAGCCATCATTGAAGGGTTTCTAATACAGACCTTCTCCCAGTGGAGCAGTACCCCCCTCCTCAGTTTTGATGGAGGAAGGGTAGGATTAGGCAGGGCCCCTTTCTGGAAATCAAATGTCTTCCCTGCTTGCGTGATGGATGTGCAGCTATGAGATGAACAGACCTGTCAGAAATGTTGGCTCACAGGCAGCGCATTACAGTCAGGAGGAGGTTCTCCAGACAGATCAGTGCGCTGGGAGAAAGGAAAGATATCTTTCAGAGAGGTACTGGCCACTTCTGGAAGGGGCAAGTGGGTCAGAAACGGTCAATGCTTCTCGCTCCCAAGGAGGGTCACTTTCTAGCCCCATGGAGCGCACAGTGCCACGACTGCCAGTGCTGCGGAGGCCACGGGAGGGGGTAGTTCCCCCTGCAGACACACACACACACGCTCGTGCAGGGTCCTGCATACAGTGGCTCCAGCCAGCACTGAGCAGCCTCGCTGGCAGCAGCAGCAGCTGCCTCGTGAGGAAAGGCGGCAGAGATTGAGAGCAGAGCCCTTGGCTGCTGGCACTTCACAGCGCCGTCTTTGTGATATGCTGTTGCCGTGACAACCGCAAAGGGTCTTTTACTGCCTGTCGGCTGTGAGACAGAAAGGGGGAAAGGAAAAAAAAAAAGAGCATTAACTCCCGATTCTTCAAAGCCATTTGCACTGTAGAAGAGGGCCTGCCCAGTCCCCTGCTCTGGCTAGCAGCAAGGCAGCCAGGCCAGAGGCCTAAGCCGCAGCCACACCTGGTTTTTAGGAATTGCCTGAGAATAAAAGGGTTATTGCCACCTGCTTGGTCCCAGCATGCGGAGATTCCCCGTGAAATAATCCCTTGTAACTAATAGGGCCGTGGCTCCAGCTCCTCCTCCCCTCCCCCATGTCTCTCCACGACCTTTACATCTATAAGAAGCTGTGACCAATTGGTGGACACCTCGTGGCACGGCGTGGCCTTGGACCAATCAGAAGGCACCTGAAATCAACCAGGCTTGTCAGCTTGATCAATCAGTCCACACAGAATTAGCTAGTCCTGTGATTAGGGCCTTGCCTCCCTGCTGGCCAGTAGGTCTGTCTTGTTAAGAGTTTTCCCCAGTCTGCAAGAATAATGTCTGCTCATCTGGCTTTGATGATCACCTCTATGACTAGCAGCTGCCCTGATCCAACAGAGCGGCTATACCCACCCAAGGAGTATTTCTGTCCTTATACTGACGTTGTCCCATTTTCAGGGCAAGGTTTCTTAAATAACCAAGATCACAAGGCATGCAGCCAAAATAGTGGGGCTGACTGGGAAAAGAGTCTCCCTTGCCAAAAAATGGGATATTTTTCTCCTTCGTTTTTGTAAAAAAAAATTCCTTGAGGTCTTTTTGGAATTTGGGGGACAATGATAAGTTTAGGGGTGGAATTTACTATTTCAACAACCTCCGAAGTGCTGGCATAAATGGATTTTTTACATGGAAGTTTCTATTTCATTAAAAAGCTTTTAGATGGACAATTTTGAACAGCTCACAGGGTGTGGAGATTTTTCAGGATCCTCTGACTTCCTATTTGTGTAACCATAGACTTTGCTATAGAATCTACCCCTTCCTTACTACAGAATTATGCTCCAGAAATACAGCTTTTATTTAACGGAAAGAAGAATAAACTCCTACTGTTTTTATTTGCAGTTACCCCTAAAGCCCCCAACCAAGGCCAAGATTATGTTGTGCTTGGTAATATACAATATGTATTTAGAAACAGGGTTTACTCCAAAGTACTTACAAATGAAATAAGTAAGAGATGAATAAAACATTCTTTCTCCATGTTACAGAGGACGAGCAGAGGTTCATCGAGATCTGCTGACTCACCTGCAGTGTGTATAGCAGAATTAGGAACTGGACCCATATCTCTTTGGTACAAAACCCCTGCCTTAGCCACAAGAATGAGCTCCACCAGCCTTCAGAGTTGAAGAGATATGCTCCAAATGCAAACCAGGTGTGCCAGCACAACTGATGTACATTTTGAAAACAAGAGGGGGATGGAAGGGAGGCGGGAGGAAGCTAGCGAGTGAAAAAGAGAAGAAGAGCGAGGGCCTGGTCAGACCTTATGCTGTAAGATGAACAAACGTTAATCAGCTTAGTGATGTTCAGCTTAGTGGAGCAGTTACACATTAAAGCAAAAAACTTGCTTTGATTGTCCCTCACCTGTACAGCTGTGACTTGCCACCAGAGGCTTGTAACCATGGCTCAGCTGAGTGGAGCTGGGTCTGAGTGATGCAGTCCTCCCCCCCACCCGATTCAGACGCAGCTGGATTTGCTCTCAGCAGGGAGCAGAACCAGGTCCAAGTGAAGTGGTTCCCTCCCCACTGGGATCTGGCTTGTTCTGCCCTGGCAGGGATCAGAGCTGGGTCTGAGCTACGCTGTTCCCTCTGCTGCTGGGACCCAGCTGGCACTGCTCCCATCAGGAGCAGAGCCAGTCAGAGCAAGTGGCTACAGGAGGCACAGTGAGCCCACTGCCTCCTGGGATGCTGGAGGACTGACTTGGGCGGAAAAGCTGCAGAGAGTGGCCACAAAATAAAACCGGAGCAAAATTAGGCACGTTCAAGAGACTCCTGCCCTGTAGTAGGGTAACATTAAACAGAATAATGAGTGCTTTAAGCCAAAAGGTGTTAACATGCAGCCAATCCAGGGGTTAAGAGTTCCAGAAGCTACCTAAAGTTACTGTATAACAAGGCCCAGAGAGGGAGAAGCTAGTGGTCAAAGCACCCATTGCAAACAACTTGATAATTTTAGACCTCTTTATGCTCATAGGGCATAAAAATTGCTGCTTTTGTGGTTTAATTGTGCTACACTGTACACGTGTGTGTGTGTGTGTGGGGGGGGGTGGAGCTTACAATTTAAATGTGTTTGCTACCTTGCAAACTAAACCACACCCGCATGTAGTTTAGTTTGCAACATAGCTATTTGTAGCATTGCAGTCTTTGACAGCTCGCCCTGCTGCTCCGGGAGAGGCTGGTCAAAGGTAGAAATGACAAGGGGCTCGATACTTCTTTTTTTTTTTTTCCCAGAGCCTGCCCACATCTCCTGCAATCGGGGGTGTGGGTGGTGGTGAGCTGCCGGTGGGCTGAGCAGCCCCTCAGCTGCAGAGGGCCCTGGTCCTTCCTTCCGTGGCTGCAGCCCCTGGGGCTGCCTGAGTGCACTGATAGTGGGCGGGTGCTGCCCCAGCTTGGGCTCAGCTAACAGTTGGATGCTGGGTGCTGCCTGCAAGCTGGGGCAGCATTCTCCTGCTAGCTGCCCACCTGGGCAGCCCTGGGAGGCACCGCCACCATGGAGGGAAAGTCTGTCCCCCCCGGCTCAGCTCAGGGCCCGTTGGCAGCTCACGCCCCAGCTGTAGGAGACATTGGCAGGGTCCGCAGGGGGGAAAAAATTATCAGGGCCCTTGCTGTTTTTTATTTTTCCCCAGCAGAGCCTGCCCGTGCAAGTTGCCACCAGGTCCTTGGTCATTCTCTCCACGGTGGTGCAGCCCCCCGGGGCTGTCCGGGTGGGGTGTTAGCTCCACGGGTGCTGCCGCAGCTTGCAGGCAGCACCTGCTGGATCCATCTCTTCCCTGAGCCCATGCAGGAAATCTGCCTGTCTCCTGTGGCCCGGGGTTAAGCTGCCAGTGGGCTCTGAGCTGTGGGGGGTCCTGGACCTTCCCTCCAAGGCAGTGGTGTCCTCCAGGTAGCACCTGTCCACTAGCAGCCCATCCAGGCAGCCCTTGGGGGTAACTCCACCATGGAGGGAAGGATCTGGACCTCTTACGGCACAGGGGCTGCTCAGCCCACTGGCAGCTTGACCTTTGGCTTCAGGAGATGTGGGCAGGTGCCACCAAAAAAAAAAGGATTGGGCTCCTCACCTTAACAGTGATGGAAGCCCCTAAATTGAAATAGTGGGTCTTTAATCATTGCAATTAAAAACCCACTATTTCAATTTAGAAAACCCTTGTCACGTGTAAAAGTGGCCATAGGCTGCCTACTGAAAGACTGTGATTTTTACATTCTTGCTTCTAATTTGAAACGGTTTCCTGAATGGAGTTTATGACCTTCTTCAAGCTGTGGATTGTTTGCAAATTCGCCAGTATGAGTTGATCAGTCACTATTTAGAGTCTGCTATGTGAGCATTGTGATTAGTCCCTTGAGACGCATGGCTTTGTGTGTGCCCTCCCCCCACCCCTTTGGATAAACTGCTTTCATTTCAACCCTATATACATTCCTTTGCTGGATTTAGGGTCCAAAATTCACTTTTTGTGAATATTCATACAAAGCAAACTTCAGTGATGGGGCTGTTCACAAACAGCAAAAATAAAGGGACATGAACAGAGTGAATCAAAAGCAAGAGGCTGCCCGTGCACTTTTCAGTTCTATTGTCTAACGCAGAGGTATCAAGCATATGGCCCGTGGGCTGGATCTGGCTCACAGAACCATTCCACCTGGTTGTCTGCGCTACTGTGGGGGCAATGAATTTGGGGGCACGGCCAGCAGTGGGCAAGGTACGTCAGGGAACCCAAGGCCCCAGGGGACATGGCCCTCAGCAGTGGAAGGGAGGAGGGGGAGCAAGGGCTGTGGTGGCTACTGCCACTTCTCCCACCTGTGCCCTTGGCCAGGTCCAGCCTGTGAGGAACCCTGCAGTCCAGATCTGGCCTGGGGACCAAGGTGAGTTTGATCCCCTTCATTTAACACATACACAGTCTAAATAGCAGTGGGCCCTGAAAGATGCGGAAGGATCCTTAAATACTCTACAACCTCAAAGTTTAACCCTAACAGCTTTTACACAGAAACACTCCCCAGCACCATGGAAATGCAGTCACCCTTTAAGTGGTCTATAGAACAGCAACCAGATGCATTCAGCACTTGCACAATTGCAGCGAAGAAGGAAATTTTAGCTAAGGGCACTAGGGCAAACCCCGTTTTATATGCAAACACCTGGGGTCATTCCTCACAGACCAGCTACGCCCTGTTTTCAAAGGGTGGCTCCAAAAAGGCCCCACTTTCTAAATAGCCTGGAGGGCAGAGTAAGCCCCACTGAAAACGGCATGCTGAACTGATTATGCCAGAGTCTGAAACTCAGAGTCTAGAGTTTCTTTAGATAGATGAGATTCACTAAGCCATGCCCCAAATGCAACACAGATCTTAAGGCTGGATGTTGGGAGAAAGCCTTCTACAGTTCCAGCGTGTAGAACACATTGTAAACAACCAAATGATTGCCCAGCCAGCACAAATGTCTTCCAGCATACCGTATTTTCAAATGCCAGAACCTGCTATCATGTAGCTGCAAGCAGGAAGAGTATGTGTGCTGGGTAATAGCATGCAAATTAGAAATACCAGCATTCGCTGCTCCCTTCCCCCATTTACGCACAACGCTAGGCCTCTAGGATCCGTGCATACAGCACATTGTCATGACAAGTAGCTTTCTGGCTTTCAAGCCAGGAAATGCCTCCAGGTAATGGGAGACTTCAGTTTCAAAGGGTTAAAAATGTTCTGTGGTGTGACAAACTAGCAAAGGTGCCCTGCTGGCTCCCATGGGCTCTGGCAGCTTTCCAGCTGTGTTGCCACCTGTGGCAGCTGTTGCTTTCTTCAAATGGTGTTGCTGTTGCTTTAAAATCAGTGATGCATTTGGGCCTTATTTAAAGCAACAGCTCTTCTTCTCCCTTCTGAAAATATTCTGTGATGGATCTTAGCTCTACACTTCTTGTTCTCTCTTTCTCTCTCTCTCACACACACGCATCCGGACTCTGAAATGCCCAGGGATGTGTCTGCAATGACTTTCTGCCCATTTTCAAGCACTTACAGTATCCCATAAATAATCTAATACTTGTTTGGTCTAAATGTAATTAAGATCCTTACTCCACGCTCTGCTACACTGACCAGCCATAGTTCCAGTGATTTATTGTGTCATATTGTTTGGGGCTTTAATTGTGTGCTGTATTTTGGCACTGCCACTGACAGCTTCTCCCAGGAATGATATGTTTACGCTACAGAGGAGTTTTGGGGGGATAACTCTATGAAGTAGTTGAATAACTCAGAGCACACTTCTAATAGGAAATCTGGTTGAAGATGTTGCTAATGCAAAGTTGCTCTGACAGTTTCCTGGGGAGCTGTGCCCTCTTTTCACTACCGGAATATTGACCAGCTGATCATGATTGCACTCATTTTTATGACAGATTTTTGTTCTGGTTGGGGTGGGGGGAAGTATTTGTTTGGGTTTTTAAAAAAATAACTTGAGAGGAATCTGAGCAGTATTTGATACTGGCTAGTTGAGCTGTGTTGGTCTATGGCGATGGGTCAAGTTAAATCACATGGAATTCCTTCTGGGCCCCTGACTGGAGGTAATAAATGTGAATATTCAGGGCATGGATAAAAAAATCTAGTCCCCATGAGGGCCCTACATACAGCTTTGGTATTTGCTTTTGTGCCAGAAAAAACTACATAGTACAAATGTTCATGGGAAGTGAACACGGAAGGATCCAAAGCCATTAAAATGAAGTCCTAAAACAGTCATCTTAATAATCTGTACAATGTGTTTTTAGTGTCTGAGCACCTCTGTCCTTTATAAGACTAGTAGCACATCAATCATAACTCTGTCACCCACACATTTGTCTCCCATTTAGCCCAGTCAAGGAGAAGCCTAATGGCTAATACTATGGTTGCTACTGGCTGAAGCTAACTATCCAGAGAGCCAATTTTCTGGCTATTTCAGACTGCGACAATCTCAAATAGCACTTATATTGTGTGTTTTACCATCAAAGTACAAAACACAGTGACGTTAATGCCCAGAGGCCAGACCATTGACCAAACTCTGAGATCAGCTGTAATGCCCCTCATATGGAGATTGTCTGTTTGCATACAGTTAAGTGTATGTCAGCTGCTTATAAACTCACAGTTCTTCTGTGACACCACTTGGGACATCCCTTGGCATGTTGTCTTGCTGGATATATAGGACTAATTAGTTTACTGCTAAAGCTAAAAGCAGGGGTGAGAAAGGGCACCCTGACTTGTCCCTTTACCCAGATTGAATTGAGATGAAGCAAGGTTATTTGTCTCCATCAGGACTGTTGGCCAATTATAAAGCTCCTTGACTCTTTGATCATGCTTGTAGCTGTGCCAAATGTATCTGGCGTGCTATGCAGGGCTCTGCGCTACCCTGTCAAAGCTTTGTTGGGTAAATGATTCTGACCTCTTCTGTAAAGTGCTTTGGGACCGACAGAGGAAACACACTATAACAGCTAGAGAATAGCATTAGGATTGGACAGTGATTTTTGTATATATTGTAATAGATCTGTGCTTGCCTAGACCTTTGGCAGTTTAACCTCTTGCAGCCTCATTGCAACACAGGGAATGGTATTCAGATCCACCTGTCCTGCTCCATGAATAGACTTCTACCGCTTGGGAGTCTTCATTAGCTGTCAGTGGCAGAGGGTCTATAACAAGAGCTAAGAATGGCTCCATCCAGCGTGGGGCAGTACTGCAATGCCAGCCACTTCCACTCAGCACGTTAGTGATGCACTGGGGCAAATCTGTGGGTCCAGGCAGCTTGGGTGTAGTTAAGAATCATGTCTAGTTTGCACCTGACTTTCTGCTGGGCAAAGTCAAAACTCTAGATCACAATGCCTTTGAGTCTGGGGATGTTGAATGCAGATCCAAACTCAGCAGCATTGGCCCAGCTCAAGACCTGACCATAACTTCTTACAAGTGTTATTCTAAAACCAACTACACCATGAAGGGAAGATCTGAAGGTAAAAATAGAACAAAACAAAACAAGAAACAGAGAACCTTGAAAACCTGGAAATGCAGAGCTAGCTCAGTAAGGGGCCGTAAAAATGTCAGCTCTCTCCTCCTGCCTCCACTTAACTTCCTTCTCTCCATGCAGAGGAGATATTTGCTCATTAGCATTAGAGACACACGTGCAGCTGAAGTGGTAAAGGATGGATATTTTGACCAGGAACTCAGGTGTCCAGGACATCCGAAAAACCTTATGCTCTGGAACTTGTCTCTTATCATAACTGTTTTTATTACAGCAGCTCCTGCAAGGCTCCCACCAAGATCATAGACCTGTTTTACTGGGAACTGTTCAAGGCATAATGAAAAGCTCTCCTTACCCCAAGGAGGTTACTTGAGGGCAAGCGCATCAGGCAAAGAGTACAAAGGTTTAGATAGACATAGAGCAAGTCAGTGCCAGGCTTGGGACCCTATACCTTATCCCTAGACTACTTATGTTGTCAGCTGTTAGATGTGAAATCCTCCATCAAGGTTGATAACACAGGATCTATATAGCCTGGATTCGAATTTGGGGTGGCTACAATTTCAGGAAGCCCACCAGCTATGATCAGTAAAAGGTCCAAAATGTTGTAAGGCCTCCAGTGCCTGGCATAAGGGAAGTGAAGGGGGAACTGAAGTGATCTGTGGAGTGTCTAGGAAATGACAACAGCAATAGTCTGCTTCCAGACATCAATGCAAGGACTCCCTTGTGCTCCCTTTTTTCCAAAGCATAGGACTGAAATTGCTGCCATTTGTGGGCAGGAGAAAAGGATGGGGTCTTCTGTGCTTTAGGTTCCTTTCCAGTGAACAGGCACATGCAAGTCAGTGTGTGTACTCAAAAAGGCCCAGTCCCTTATCACCACTTCTGTTCATGTCTGTCACACCCTTACTATCTCCCTCCCCCTCCTGCTCTCACTCTCTCACATATTAAGGGATTAGACTGTGATCTTTTCAATCTTTCTTTCCTCAATAGATTTTTTTTGCCAGCCGATTTTTTTTCTGACTTGAGCTATTTCACTTCATTAATGTGCCCAGAAGGGAAGAGCAGCTGCCTACATTGTCTGACTATGAAAATTTCTTGCGCTGCTGGATTTGTAAAACAACTGATTAAAGACAATGCAATTAATTATTCCTTGATGAAATAGTGGAAATTATCCTGAAAAATGAAGAAATTTAGCAGTGGAACATTAAATCCCAGTAATTATGTCATTTCTACAAGGGGGAGAAGGGGAAGTATAAAAATAAAATCCAATTGCAGGCAGTGCTTTTGCCCCTTTCTGCATAGTACCCTGCAGGGCTAGCCTGGGGATGAGAGCGCTGCACTCAGTACCCCAGCTGGGTTAGCTTAGGGGTGAGTGGCCATACAGCCAGCGTCCCAACTCCTCTTCCCTCAGTGCCCTGGGTGGGCCAACCTGGGACTGAATACCAGGTAGCCGGTACTCTTGCACCTCTTGCTAGCACCTCCTGCTGGGAGATAGAAAAACCTCCCTCCTGCCAGCTCTGCAATGCTGTTTCCAAAACTGCCAGCTGACAGAGATGGTAGTCACTGTATCAGCCCCCATTCAGCCATTCTGGGAAGTGAATGACATCTCCAACCAGAGTATTGGTTAGAAACTGAGCACAGTGCTTGCACGAGCCTCCCTTAACAAGGGAAAGTGTATAGCTGTGTTTATATTAGCCTCTACAATTACAGCTTTTTAAGGGAATGCCCACACCCATGACAAAGCAACCCCTCCTTCCAGGTCTGCATGCCATCCGCACAGTTCCTGGAAAGGAGGCCTTGCCCCATCTTAGCCTAACCTCCCCCAGCCCCTGAATAGACATAACCCTGCTATATGTCTCAAAATCTGCCTCAGCTCATTCTCTCCTATGGCCCCTTCCATCTGCTCCTGCTGTGCAGTCCTGCAGGTCTCATGTCCCTGGCACTTGGGGTAGGCTGGAAAGGACCCCTGCTATCACAGGCCCCAGGTCATATGATCCTTTTCATAAACGGATCCAGCAATTGCAGTGACAGCTGCTGTAGTCAGCCCCTTGTGCGCTGACCTCCCTGCTTGTGCTCAGCTGTGTCAGCGAGGATGGCGCTTCGCAGCGGAGTGTGTTCATTCTGGGAAAGCCCTGCAGGGAGGCTTCTAGGACTGAATGCCTCTGCCTGCCAGGAGGACTTGGCATGGGAACCTCAAGGCACATATTCACCCTGTGGCAGAGCAGGTCTTGAAGTGACAGTAACTGCATGCCACACAGGCTGTGCCTCAACTCCCCTACCTGCCACACAGGAGAGCTCTGTCCTTAATAAGGCAGGCATCTGCGCTACCAAACCTGGCCCCCGGGATCTAAACCCAGACACCCACACACCACCTGCCAAAATACAATTACCATATGCGTTAAATCAATAAATCTTCCAGGCACATGTTTTCTGCTAGGGCCAGAAAGCCCATGGGGAAGACCTCCAAAATGGCTTCTGTGATTTGGCCCGCGTGTACCACCTTCATCAGTTTGAGGCCCACGTATATCAGAAGACAAGGACTGGGACTCCGCTCATCTGCCCCAGAGCTCAGGCTTGAAGCCCTTAACCCATCTCTTTTAGACTGGCTGCTGTGTGCTGCACTGCGTATAACGTTTTTGCTGTCCTGGGTACAAAGCAAGGACACCAAGTGCTAGCCCTTTCTTTGGAGGATCTGGCTCTTGGGGGATTATAGCTAACAGAATACAATCCTTTATCATTTCTTCTGGAGCCAATGATTTGTTGGTGTTTAAGTAATAGGGCAGTGAAGGGTTTGCAGCCTGGGCTTTAAGCCATTCGTCTCTGGGATGCCAGGCAGAATTCCAGGCAAAGCCAGTGGTGACTGGAGTTGTAAACCATTTCATACCTGTTTTGTGACACAGGCAAGTTAAGGTGGTACATCTCCACATATGGCCAGATGTCCACATCAAAGTCACCATCATGAATTGGCAGTCTCTGCAGGGAGGCTGGAAACAGACTGGCTAGAGGGATTGAACTCTACTATATCCCGTCATCATGATGCTTATGTGCATTTTCAGGGAGTGAACGGGTAGCGGCACTTGTGACCCTGAGTAGACTCTAACCTTCAGAGCTCTCAAGCCAAATGGAGAAGGAAAAACACGTATCTGTGAGAGATTTCCCACTGGCCTGCACTGAAATTTGAGGGGGAAGCATGGACTGGCCCAATGACTTTGAGTGAAATCTGCATGTTCTGCCTCATTTAAAGTATGGATCAAGGGCTTGGCTGGTATTCTTTTGCAGGACAAAGCTACTTACAAGGCTGAAGGCAAAGCAAGAACTGTGACTTTATTTTGGACCCTTTTGTGTCAGTCACTAAAGCAACAGTTCAGCGATATTCCTCGCTTTCAGCATCTGACCAGTCTGTGGCAGGAAGTGTATGTGACTTAATACTGATAAATATTTACTACAGCTCCCTTCAGGAACCAGCGTGGATCACAGCACGGTATTCTGTTTGAAAGAATCACTTTTGGAGCTCTACTCAGAGACACATGGAAGAGATCAAACCCTCTGATTAGGGTTTGTCACCAGGATTTCTTTGAGTTTTTCTTTTCATTTTTATTTTATTCCATATACCTCTCCGCTGAATTTTTAGGTTATTCACAACTCCAATCGGTTGAATTCTGCCGATGCAGCACTCGCCAACAATTGCTTATCGGTTCCAAATGGCTCTTTAAGTCAGCTACATCACGCCTCTTATCACTGGCTATTCACGAATACTCACACAAATGGGGTTTTGTTCACTTGTGGAAGGATTGTTCTTCAGAAGAGCATCCATATTTGAAAGTGAACTATGGCCCTGGTGCCTGAACTAGTGGATTCACTCGTCTGTGGTAGTTGTTTCGGTCGTTCAGGGAACAGAAACAGCAGCATGGAACGCGGGTGACTAATCATGATGCCGATGAGTCTTTTTTCAAATTTCATCAGCAATTTTGTTAAACTTTCAGCAACAAAAATGCTGGTGGGGGTGGAATTTTGACAAAGTCTCACAAAAATCTTTTCTTTCCTCATTTTTTTAACTAGTTCTACTAATCACATACCATGAAATGAACAGTTTGCAAACACCCCATAGGCTGAAATTTGTTTGCATAAACTATTCAGTGAGCACTTAGAGATAACAAATTCATTTGCAGAAATCAGGATCAGCTTGTGAGCAAGTTGCAAATGGAAAAAATAGCTAAATGAATCATGGATATGAGAGGTTTTTTTACAGGACCACACTCTTCCCAGTGAATGCAGATGCATTTAATGGTGGTGTGGGTGGGCTGTACCATTCTCAGGAACTACTAGAAAAAGCTGGATTTTTGCAGTAAACTTAATTAATGAGGTTCATTAGTTGTGTTGGAAGAACCGAGACACAGAAACAGAGAGAAAATATTGTTGTAGTGAACTGGTCTATATAGTATAGCCAGAATTTTTCCAGGGATTCAGATCCTATTTTGGCATTGAATGGGATGCTGAACAATTTAGAAATTCTAGCCATCAGTGTCACATTGGGGTCTGCTGAGCGCTGAACTCTTTTGAAAATCTGGTCCATATGTATTTCTATATGGAAACAGAGTTCTTGGGAACTTGGCTGTAATTGTGTTGTTGAACATCTGGACATGAGATATTTTGAAAATATGACCCCCCTGACACAACCAATTTAATAAAGGTTTCAGGTGCCAGTGGACCCTCATCACATGAAAACAAGACCCCCGGAAAAAGAGAGAGTTTTACAGAGATGGACAAAGCTCTTATTTTCAGTATTCTTGTTACTTCTTTGTCCATGTCTTCTCACATGTGGAATTCCAGCTTGATTTCACTAATCACAAACCTAATCAGAATAGCAAAGAGGGAAACCAGTCCGATGTTCCCCAATGCAGCACAAGATAAAGTCACACTTCCACAGTTCTCCAAATAAATTTGTATTTCTTGTTCTGAAAACAATAAACCTATACGTTGACTGGAGATCTGCTTAAAGTTGTAGATATGTCTCCATGCTAGAGCCTAATCCTGAATTCCTGAGCCTGACAAATACCAAGCCCCATGTCTCTGCTGAATAGAATTTGGGGAGCTCAAAGGGAGCTGTATTTGTGTTTCAGGACACGGAATATGGCCCACGGGGCCAGGATGTGCAGGATGTACTCACACAGACTGTGGGTGAGTCTGGTGATGTGGAACATGGGGTCTCTAGTGCCAAGCTATCTGTCCACAATTTTAAATGGCAGGGGCAGAGGTATATATAATATTGGGACTTTTCTGCTTAAAAGACCCCTGAGATCAGATTCTGTTAGGCACGTATTGGGTGCGTCTACATGTGCAATTAATGAGAATCAATAAACTCCAGAGTTTTTTGCTACGGAGTTTATTGCTCCCGGGCACACCGTTTGAATGTATGCCCAGATCACAGCATATTGACTCAGGCTGGAACAACTCTGACTGGACCCTGCCAGCCTGGGGCTTCCTCCCTCCTCCAGGTCAGTGTGCTGCAGAGGGGCTGGCTGGGGCACAAGAGTGCTTCATGCAGGGCTAGCTGGCAAGCAGCTCCCCCACTGAAGTACCTTTGTGCCTCAGCCAGCCACATCAGTGTCTACACGTGCACTGCTGTATTTATAAGTACTATTCTGCTGTGGAGTTAACTAGTTTACTCCAGCCTAATTGCTCTGAACATGTAGACCCTGAGATGTATATTACGGCGCTAATTAGTCAACTCTGCAGTAAACATCTTGTGTAGATGCACTCATTGAGTAGCTGAATGGGCTTATGGCAATTCTCTTCCACTGTGGGAAAATCCATGAATGCATCAATTTATATAACATGTCATCATCTAACCCTTAAGACTGAATCACAACAAGGCAGCGAGGAAGAGGAGGAAGACCCACACATTTTTTGTTTCAGCTGTTTTCCAGAGACTTGAACAGGGTAGGATAGGATCACATTTAGGTACCTAAGTCCGCTTGCACACATAAAGGATGAAACAAGATCTGGCCCCTATTTTCCCTGGAGAGCTGTAGGAAAAGATTCCAACAGGATGTCTACACAATATCACTGCTGCTGAAAAAGCATGGTCTGCCCACTTCTACTCCTTGTGCTTTGCACTGCAAAAAATGATATGTAGGCACTTTTTGAAGCATGCCCAGAGTGGCTCTCAGCTTCAGGTGTGCTCATAAGAGCAGCTACATGGCACTTTTCTTGGTGTGTAACCAGCATGATGTAGAAGTGAGTAAGCAGGGTATATTGTCAAGGCAGTGTTTCCTGGCATGGTGGGAACATGCCTCCAAGATATGAGTGGCTCTTCAAACTCCAAACCAGGGAGTAGAATAGGATCGAGGAAGAGGGGAAGCAGTCCCTTTGTTCCTGTGCACATGGAGAGATCAGGCAGAGTTCCTTCGTGCCTGCTGTGACTCAGCAATAGAGAACGGAAGATGAAGGGGCGAGTGCCTGTGATCAGCTCTTCTTAGCTCTGTGGCAGCAGGTGGGCTGAAGAGTGCTCCACATCTTGTTGTGCAGTGGGCATAGTGCAGTGGCATCGGAGCTAAGTGAAGGAAGCTCGCTTCTCAAAGCTCTTGGGATAGTGGTGATAGCAGAAGGTGACTCCCACAGAGGTTGGGCATGGCAGGAGAAGTCAAAGGAGCAAGGAGGTAGCAGATGCCCATTATACCATCCAGATAACGGGAATCTGGACATTAGAAAGCCTGGGACTTTGGGACCCTGGGTCACCCCCCACCGTGTTCTTTTTCAGAGGTATAGTACCATGCCCTCTCCCTCGAGTAGTCGAGCATCTAATAGAGCACGAACCCCCTTGCACTGCAAGAAAAGGCCTGAAGAGAGTTTATCTTGCACTCCCTCCCTGTAGCACAGCCCTTCCAGGAAGCAGCCAAGCTCCAGGAATTAAAAGCTTTGCAACATGATATGACAAAAAGGGAGAAAAAGCCTTCAAACGCGCCTCCTTCATCTCTCCCAGCACTTCACCTTTCAGTCGGCTTCAGTTATTTCACAGCCTCTGAAAAAAAATGGTTAGGAACTCACTGAATAAATCATTTCCGTTCCCTCCCCCACCTTCCTTCTCTCTTTTGTGCAAATCAAAGGCTCTGAGCTGCCAGGAGCTG
>NW_017729015.1:2448806-2449308 GCF_001723915.1 Gavialis gangeticus
CCCCCCCCAACCCCCACTTCCCCGTTCTTTGCAGCCCCCGTCCTCTGGAACTTGGCGGGAATACACCACGGTTTCAGAGGCAATCAAACTCTGACAGGCCAGCCTGAGGGACAATACAGAGAAGCACAGAGAGAGAGAGAGATGGAAGAGACGGTGCCTTGCTGCTGTCGCTCCTGCAGGCACTTGCTGGCTGCTCCCTTTGGGTCTTGTAGTTTGGAAACAAGGTAACGAACATGTGGGGAAGGCTGATAATCTCCAAAGTGTCTATGAGTAAGTGAAACCAGCACTTAATCATGAGATGCTTAGACAATTACTAATCTTGGCGTGAAAAAAACAGAGAAGAATCAAAGAGGAATGGAGGGTTTGAGTTCTATTTTTCATCCTTTTCCCTTCCTTTTCCTATTTGCGTGACTCTCTTGTGGTTCAGTATAAAATAAGAGATGAGTGGGAGGCACCTCTAGTGGATCAGGTGGCCCCAAATAGCCCCCCCCCCCCCCCCCCC
>NW_017729015.1:2449395-2450998 GCF_001723915.1 Gavialis gangeticus
TGGGAGGCACCTCTAGTGGATCGGGTGGCCCCAAATAGCCCCCCCCCCCCCACCATCTTCCCCTGCTCCTTGTGATGTCTTCATGTTACTGTGAGACATGCAGCAGAATTGGGTCAAAAAATCACACAACCATTTCTCATCCCAGTGAAAACAGGGGACACAGAATGGTTTTAAATGAGCGGCAAATAGTTTAATTCAATGATCTCCTTCGACACGGTGACAAGTCACACATCTGCAAATGCACATCTCCAACTGTCATTTTAAAATTGTTTGAAGAAAGTTTCTTGCTCTGCAGAGTGACCTACTGTAAGGGGTTTGCAAGGAGAGCCGTGTTGCTGCTGCTGTTGCAGAAGGGGTGGAAATGCGCTGGCTTGAAGCATTTGTTTTATAGATAAAATATAACCCAGCCCCCCAGCCTGTGCTCCAGACACAGCCCCAGGATTAATTCTCACAGGAACTACAGTGACAGACTGCTCATTCTGCTCAGACAATTTACGTCCACACCCACCCCGGTAGCCATAACACAACAGCCCTCACTGCCCTTGACAGCAGCCCTCATCACCACGAGCCTGCATACTAGTTATTGACCAAGGCCCAGGAGGTCATTCCTTGCAGCATGTGGAGAAGGGTAACAAATCCTGGCTAATCCAGACCTTCTCATAGGCTGGCTTTAATCTGTCCCTTGACAGACCCTCTTCCAATTATGGCTTGCCAGGATCCATAAGGGTCCCAAACGCACAAGGAGAGCCATCCCGAAACCTAGTCCCTGCTCCAGGGCAGCTGAAGCAGTGACCCCAGGGTTTCATACTAGGACTAGTAGGTGTCTGACAATAGTGCAAGCACCTTCTCCCACACCTTGGGGAGACGGGGATGCAGGCCACATTGGCTCAAAATATTTTCTTCATGATTTATATATTTATGTCCTTCTGGTCCCTCCATACACAGACACACATATATAACTTGAAGCATTTTTATGACTAGATACCACTTCTCTGAAATCAGTGGCAGGTTTGCACAGGCCTGGTGCGTTCACGAGGTGCATTTAAATGGGGGCCCACAAGGGACATTGAGCAACACAACACACGTGCGCTAGGGCTGTGCGAAATTTTGCCAGCTGTTTTGTTTTGACTCTGTTTCAACTTGTTTCAGGCTTGAAATAGAGAAACTGAAACAAAATGAAGGGCTTTGAATCAGCCTCGAAACAAAATGTTTGAAAGTTTTGAAACTTTTCGAGTTTCGAAGCACAAGCTGGGCTTGTCTGCAGGGAAAAATAAAGTAAGGAGAGGGAGGGGGGAAAGGACACAGTGAGGGCGTGCCTTAACACACAAGCTGGAGAAGAAGCTCCTGCAGGAAAGGAAAGAAAGGCTCTGTCACAGTTTGGCTGCCTGAGCTGCTGGTGGTGCTACTGTGCTGCTCCGCACGAAGTTATTGTTTTACCTGTTGTTGTTTAAAGTGGTGGAGCGGACTGAGACTGCAGGGGAGGAGGAGACCTTATTGGGGCACACTGCCGTGTTGTGTAGAGGACCCAGTGCCAGTGAGGGCGCACCTTGACACACACACACACACACACACACACACACACACACACACACACACACACACA
>NW_017729015.1:2452305-2452530 GCF_001723915.1 Gavialis gangeticus
ACACACACACACACACACACACACACACACACACACCCTCTGCCCCTGCCTACACCGCTCCCCCACCTCCTGCTCCTGGCCCCGGGGTACTGGCATGGCCCATGCTCCCCAGTCTGGCAATGCAGCCCGAGGCCATGTGGTACTGGAGTAGTGTGGAGGCAGCAAGGCAGGGAAATGGCTGGGGGTGGGGTGGGGCTGGGCTGCTCAGTCCTACTGGATCCCCCT
>NW_017729015.1:2457530-2461751 GCF_001723915.1 Gavialis gangeticus
CTTGAGGTGCAGTTTCCCAGAAACCTCTGCACCTATCTCCATGAAACTTGACAGGCTTCATGGCCTCAGCAGGAGCTACCATGCCTGAAGTTTTCACTCCCCTGTGCCTTCACATGTACAAGTGACATGAGTTTTTCGTTCAAGCTTTCGAGGTGCAGTTTTCCAGAAATGCCTGTACCTATCTCCTTGAAACTTGGCAAGCTTCATGCCCTTAGACACAGCTACCATTTTCGCTGTCTTCATTCAAATCTGCCAAAAAATGACAAATTTATAGGCAGTTTTGTGCTTCCCCATTATAGTCTATGGGCAAAACGTCAAAACAGCTAAATAATTTAGACGAAACGAAACGGAACAGTGCTTTTGAAATGAAACAAAGCTCAAAATAAAACACTGTCCCATTGAAACGGGAAATGGAAGTCAAAACAAAACGGTGCTGTTTCTCACAGCCCTAACGTACACACTCAACATTCAACTGCATGGTGCATGCATCTAACCCAGGGGCGGGCAATTATTTTGGGCAGAGGGCCTCTTATTGAGTTTAGGTAAGCTGTTGATGGCTGCATGGGTAGTCCTTCCCCTTGCCAGGTGCCCCGTCCCCTGGTCGCCATCTTGTGACTGGAAGTCCCGTTCCCTAACCCCTGACCTTTGCCACCAGAAGTCTCTCCCCTTGCCCCCAGAAGTACTCCTTTCAGCAAGGAGTTTTCCTTTCATCTTGGAACCAGAAAAATACCAAATTATATTCTAAAAGAAAAGACCTACAGCATTCATTAATTTGATTTCATAAAATATTTTTGTCCCGATTTACATGTGTTTGTGTAGTGTAGTGTGACACAGAGGTGACTGCACAATAGCTTAAAATCAAGTCTTACTCTTGTATATTGTGGGGGATGGGTATAGGTTTGTGGGGGGATGTGGGTGTGTGGGTTATGTGGGGTGTGGGGGAGGGCATGGGTGTGTCTGTGGGGGTGGATACATGTGGAGGTGCAGAATGAGGGAGCACGTGTGTGTGCATGTAGATATGTGGGGTGTGGGTGGGTATGGGGTTTGTAGAGGGAGGGTGTGTGAGGGGGTGTGGATGTGGGGGTCTGCATGTATGGGTGTGTGAGGGGGGTGTGGGTGCATGTGTATGGTGGAGTGTGCATGTGGGACTCACCCTACGAACACACACACATACACTTTGTCCCTGACTACACACACACACACACACACACACACACACACACACACACACACACACCCTCTGCCCCTGCCTACACCGCTCCCCCACCTCCTGCTCCTGGCCCCGGGGTACTGGCATGGCCCATGCTCCCCAGTCTGGCAATGCAGCCCGAGGCCATGTGGTACTGGAGTAGTGTGGAGGCAGCAAGGCAGGGAAATGGCTGGGGGTGGGGTGGGGCTGGGCTGCTCAGTCCTACTGGATCCCCCTGGGTCCTACTGCCCCTAGCTCCTGTCATCTTTGACAGGCAGCCAGAAGCAAATAAATATTAATTTACTACATTTTTTTTCCCCATGGGCCAGATAGAATGGCCTGGCAGGTCTGGCCCATGGGATGTATTTTACCTGCCCCTAATCTAAACTCAGGCCTCCTGGGATATCTGAAGACATGACTTATATGTCGTCTGCTCCCAAGATTGTAACGTTGGATAAATTTCAAGCAGTATTTTTGTTCTAATTATCCCAGAAAGACAGTACTCTGAGTTGTTTTACTAGTTCCCTGTATAGCTGGCTGTTACTTGAACAGTTAGTATGCAGTATCATAAACCAATTGGCAGCATTATGGTTTCTGGCTGTTACCCTGTCTCTTCCTTTGATCTTACTTTGGTTGACCTGCACATTCACAGGGCAGATAAAAAAGGTTCATAGTGTCCTTTGCTGGAGTACAAGGGTAGTCACTTCCTGTAGAGAGGACCTGATCTGTTAGAACAAGAATTGTAAATAGCTGGGGAATTATCTACCCTCCCCTGCACCACCTAGCAAGGAGACAGAACTGTCTCAGCCATTTGGGGAGGTGAGTGCAAATTGCAGCTAAACTTATGCACTAACTTGCTCAAGGAATAAGGCAGAACTACAGCAAAGGGGAGTGTTCTTAGTTGGCCTAGCAAGGCCAAAGAACCTGCCATGTTTAAGTCATGTCTCTCCTCCAGATGAAATTCCCATAGTTCCAGGGTGGTATCAGAGTTATATAAAAGTTACCTGGCTTGGCTCATGTTGTCTCACACACTTTCACTTTCAGTTTCTGTTCTGCATTTGTGGGAGCCCCTGCTGGAGAAGGCAAAGCTTGATATATGAGATTTGTAAATTGTACTGGGAGGTCCCAGGGTATCAGAAATGTGTCCTGAGGAGATAGCACCCACCTGACCTGACATATATTTTGTTTCAGAGCTTAAATGGGAGTGCAAACCTCAGCCTCTAATGCAGGGACAGCAAAACTCAGTGCTGGAGGTTGGGAAGGAAGTTGTTTCCTTGTCACCATTTCACAGGAACTCCACTGATAGCACTTCCATCCTCGGATTCCAGACCTCCTTAGAAAATGCCATCTGTTAGTTTTTAGGGCGGTGCAAAGCTTTGGGTGCTGATTTGATTTGGAGGAGATTTGGCCTGATTTGGTGGCTGAATCTCCGAACCCAAATTGAATCAGGGGACCAATTAAAAGGTCCAAATCCATTCAAAGCTCTCTGAATCTATTTGGCAATTTGGGTAGTCCCTGCTGGCTGCAGCAGGGAGCCGGATCCAGACTCCAGGCTGGTAAGGAGGGGGCAGGGGAGGGGAGGGGAGGCTGGAGGAGTGGGGAGGGGACCATGGTGGGACCCCCACCAGGCCCCATCTGCTGTCTGCTTCCCCAGCCCCCTGAACACCCCCCAACCCCTACTCACTACCGCAGCCCTCCCCCCTCATGGCTGCCCCGCCTGCCCCAGCTCTCAGCCCTTTAAAAAAACCCCCCACTCACTGGCTACTGCTGGGCAGGGGGCAAGCCCCCCACTGCCCCATGCTGCTTAGGGGGCTCTGCCACAAACCCCCCAAACCCTGCCCACTCCTGCAGCTCCCCCATGGCTGACCTGCTTACCCCAGCACCTGCTGCAGTGGCCTCAGGGTTTCTGAGGGCTTGTGGCAGAGCCCCCCCACACAATGCAGGGCAGTGGGAGGCTGCGGGGATCTCCACCCCCCTGCAGCTGGGCAGGAGCTGGTGATTCGAGGCTTTCATTTGTTTGTTTGTTTTTAAAGGGCTGGAGCTGGGGGGGGAGCAGCCATGGGGGAGAGCGGGCAGGGGTTAGGGGCTTGTGGCAGAGCCCCCCACACAGCATGGGGCAGTGGAAGGCAGCAGGGATCACCCCCTCCCCTACCACTGGGCAGGAGCTAGTGCATGGGGGCTTTGTTTTGTCCAAAGAGCTGGGAGCTGGGGCGGGGGGGCAGCCATTGAGAGTGGGCAGGGGATGAGGCCTGTGTGATTCGGAGATTCAGCTGATTTGGCAGCAGCCAAATCTCCGAATCAGATTTGGCTGAATCAATTTTGGACAGTGATCTTTTTGACTACAGAAAAATAATACAGCTATTCTTCTCTTGCAGAGAACTCAGACAGACCACAACTGGTTAGAATGGTTTTAATGGATACCTGTGTGAAAAACCTGGGTTTATCTGGGGAATCATATCTGTATACCCAACAGTGCTATCATTGTGTGGCACCCCATGGCACCCTTGAAAAGATGTAAAGACACCCCAGGGTGTCACAGTACCCTGGTTGAGAATCACTGCTCTAGAGACTGCAGAGACCTGGGGAAGTCAAAGGAATTACACCGGCTCTCTCATTTTTCCTGGGTTCTCTGCTTACAACCAAACTACTGGCAACCATGGCTCCATGCAATGGAAGTAGAATGGGGGATGGGTGTGTGTGGGGAAATCCCTACTATAGAATCATAGAATCATAGAAGTCGGGTGGGAAGGGACCTTGTAGATCTTCAGGTCCGACCCCCTGCCTGGGCGGGAGAAAAGACTGGACTCAAATGAGTCCAGCCAGGTAGTCATCAAGCCTCTTCTTAAAGACCCCCAGGGTAGGAGCCAGCACCACTTCCCTAGGAAGTTGGTTCCAGATCCTAGCCGCCCCGACTGTGAAGTAGTTCTTGCGGATGTCTAATCTAAACCTACTCTCTGATAATTTGTGTCCATTGTTCCTTGTCATGCCAGGGGGCGCTAGGGGAAACAGTGTCTCCCCTAAACCCTTCTGGT
>NW_017729015.1:2466751-2470330 GCF_001723915.1 Gavialis gangeticus
GTCACCAGGTCCCCCCTCAGCCTTCTCTTGTGAAGGCTGAACAGGTTTAGGTCCTGCAGTCTTTCAATGTAGGGTCTGCCCTGCAGTCCCCGGATCATACGAGTGGCCCTCCTCTGGACCCTTTCAATGTTGTCCACAACCCTCCTGAAGTGGGGCGCACAGAACTGGACGCAGTACTCCAGCTGTGGCCTGACCAGTGCCGCGTAGAGGGGGAGGATCACCTCCTTGGCTCTACTTGAGATGCACCTGTGGATGCACGACAAGGTCCAGTTAGCCCCGCCAACCCTGACCTTGCATTGTCGGCCCATGTTCATCTTGGAGTCAATAATGACTCCAAGATCCCTTTCTGCCTCCGTGCTCTCAAGAAGGGAGTTTCCCATTCTATAAGTGTGCTTCTGGTTTCTACTGCCCAAGTGCAGCACACTGCACTTGTCAGTATTGAAACGCATCCTGTTTATGTCAGCCCACTCCTGTAAATTATCCAGGTCTTGTTGCAATCTTTCCCTCCCTACTAGCATGCTCACCTCACCCCAAATTTTGGTATCATCAGCGAATTTAAACAGGTTGCATTTCACCCCGTCGTCCAAATCGCTGATAAAGAGATTGAACAGCGCAGGTCCCAGGACCGAGCCCTGGGGGACTCCACTGCCCACTTCCCCCCAGGTCGAATATGACCCATCCACCACCACCCTCTGAGTATGACCCTTGAGCCAATCTGCAATCCAGCTGACTGTGTAGGCATCAATGCCACAGTGGCCTAGTACTATAAATAATGTACTTCTTTAGAAGCATTTGGGGGGTAGATGTCTGCTTTCTGAAGGATATTAATTTGACTCAACCCCTTGCACTTTGCCATTTAACCAAACTTAAGTTTTCTATTCAGTTGCTTCTTCCTTTGTTTGCAATTGACTCAATGGGATTCTAAGTCCTTCTTCAGAGTCTGGCTGCATGAGTAACCTCCATACAAACTGCAAGCATCTTAATTTGCTGTCTTTCATCTTCTGACTTTTCAATGAAGTTTCTTTCAAGAAACAATCATTTTTTTTCATCAAGACATTTCATCTCTAAGATGTGTTCCAATGTGACTTTGAATCTATCAACTCTTGGATAGCTCAAATCACTCATGGTCCTCATGGTCTCCATCATGTCTCAGCACTGTAGGTGCCTGTATACATGCCAGAGGCTGCTATAATGCACTGTAATTATGGTGCATCAGAGCAGACTCAACTGAGTATTGTGCTAATTAGCATGCTCAAGCCAGCTTCCGTGTCTCCTGCATCAGTGTCCCTGTGCTTCAAAATGGTGGCAGGGGCACTTTAACTAAGCTCACTAACTAAAGCTCAGGGATGCTGATACACAAGATGCTCCAGGCATTTTAATAAGAGCAGCTCTCAGAGCTGCTTTAATTAAAGCACTCCCTCCTTCCCTTCCCCTCCCCCCCCGAGCATGTGTAAAACCCCCCTGTGTGTCCAGTCGGCCAGATTCTTTATTTGGTTACTTCATTTTTACACCAGTGTAATTCCACTAATTTGAGTGGAGTTATGCCAACAAAAAACTGGCATAATTGGGCGGTGTGGTAGGCTGCCAGTCTCTGACCTAGAGGCCAGCAATATAGCCCTGGCACATAGTTGTGTCCTCCTGATTTGGGATTTGTACTTATACAGATTTTGCTGTATGGTTCCTGCCTCTACTTGGAAATCTTACAGCAGTGGAATCTGATTGCACCACTTCACAGTATGAACTCAGGGGTCAAATTATTAACTCTTGTTGGGGGAGGGGAGCGTGGGGGCTGAAAAACCAAATTAAACTGGTTCATTGATTAACAAGTCCACTTAAGTGAAGGAGCAATCCAATCAGAGACCCCTACCTCCCCTGGTTATGATTTTCAAATCTTACAGGGGACTCTTGTCTCTTATGGGGGGGGCCTCAGCCCTCACCCCCGAGTTCCCCCTTGATTCGTACCCTGTATGAACTCCTGCATGCAGTACCGTACCTAGATTCCTGGCAGCCCCAGGCAAACTTTTAGTATCCGGCCTCCCTTTGCTAGAGATAATGATAATAATAAATTGGACAATGGAAAAAAACCCCCAACATTTTCAGGCCCCCTTTCTGTCCAGGCCCTGGGCGGCCGCTCAGTTCGTCCATGTCTGTGTTCGGGTCTGTCGGCATGGGATTGCACCATTCCTTAAATGAGGATGCTAAGTCATCCTCAGGAGAAGGAACTCATCTATAACTGTACTCATTTAGGGTCCAGGACTTCACTTATTGCACCACTCCTTCCCCTATGGCAGCAAGGGACTCAGCAGGAACTCAGAACAATGAGAATGAACTGATTGGGCGCATGAAAGCCATATACCCTTTGTATTTCAGACTGCAAGAAGGACCTGTGCCACTGAGAGAAAATATCCTATATTTGTCAGTCCTGCATCCCGTTCTGTCAGCTCCTCTCTCTTGCAAGTGAGACTGCAGCAGTTTGTAGGTCTTCCTAGTGTCTGGGTGTGAGGGCCCTTGCAGACCTTACAAAGTTCTTTCAGCAGAGCTGTGACCCCCGTGCTGTCCGTCCATTTAATTCAATGGCTGTTAAATATAAAATGCAGGAACACCACTGGGAGCAGGAGCATTGAACCACAGAACAAGGCTTCCTCTGACTTCCTCTTATTCTAGTCCAATGTATCATCTCTTGAATGTCGTGTGAGCCACCATCAACAGAAGGGAGCTCTTGGAATGGTCTGAATTGTGGCCTTGAGATTTGAGCGCTTTGCTTAGAAGTATGATACAGGTTCAGTCCCACATCTGGGTGAATGGGGGATAGAACCAGAGTTTTTCTCTGATCAAAGTTTCAGTGACTTGCACGGCATTATGTGTTTTATCAGGAGGAACAGGATTGCCACAGGGTATCAGTGGCGGTAATGGATCCCTTCTGAGCATACTCAGAAGGATAAGCCTGGCTGGAAACAGGGTCTACAATCTAAGGAAGTGGCAAAATGTGGCTGTTCTGTTTCTACCTTTGATGCATAAATATCACTTAGACACCTTTAGGTGAACTAGTGTTTGGCCCAACCTGCCCACTGAAGTAATTTTAGGCAGCTAATGAAATAATATTAGGGGCCAGAAAATGTTTCTGACTGTCCCATATAATAGCTCAGCTACCTGGACAGTCAGGATAAGCCTGGCTTTTGGCTCTGATGCTCATATGCAGCTCTATGAAGAACCATCTCCATGAGCCTCCTGGCCTGACAGGTGTGTGCATTCTGGCATGCTGACTCATTTGGAGAATCACCACTGCACCAAAAATTACTGGGGAGTTAAACATTTAGGCTTTCTCCTCACTGCATGCCTTTTGCTTTCCCCTTCTCTGCCATTCGGGACCAGAAGCTCTTTCCATTTTTCACCCCTGTGGGCCTGTGTGGCGGGGTGCAGAGATCCCACCTCAGGAACACAGCTGGGTATTCGTATCCCTCCGCTGTTTCCACCACGTGAGGCGGGCCAGTAGGGGGTGCTCCTGCATCGAGCCGCCCACCTCCCTGCGCCCGACCACCTTCCAGGCTCCGAATGCCTCCCTAGGGGCGCCTTATGTCC
>NW_017729015.1:2470665-2475999 GCF_001723915.1 Gavialis gangeticus
AAGCAGAGGGAGCAGGTTTCCCCCTCCCTCAGGAATGCAGCCAGCTCCAGTTCCCTAAAGAGACAGGCTGAGGGTGTGGTCCCCTGTGTGCTGGGCCCATCCAAATTGAATGGTCACAGCACAGAGATTTAAATCACAGTGTCACAGGGCAGAGATTTCTGGGGACAAACCAAGGTGGCATTCTGCCACAGCCTGAACCCCTCTTTATGATGATGCCTCTTGGCTTGGCCTCTATGTAATCAGGAAAAGGGCTGGGCTACGAAGTCCATCATCAGACTGACTGAAAAACCTTCACTTAGGGATGTTTGCCCCAGGCCTCATCCTCGCTTTATAGGATGCGATTTATGCTGATTTAATTGCTATTAGTTTAATGGCTCATCCAGCTCCCATGTGCCTTTGGGAGCAGGGGGAGCATTAAAAAAATAATTGCAAATCATATGTGCTTTCTCCATCTCGTTCCTGCTGCCTCCCCACCTGTTTTCTCTTGGAAATCCTGGGAGTTCCAGTGTGAAGAGGGGAAGCCCCTCTAGAAACCAGACAGTGATTTCTGCCTGGCCCAACACCCACTGGTGCCCTGAATTTACCATTTCTTGCCCTTCCCCCAGCAGCTGAAAGGAAGGCAGATCCCATGCGGTAAGTTCACAGCCTAAGGCATACACTCCCCCACCTGCGCAGGAAATGTTCCATGTAGTAACTTGCCTGCAGGTTGCATTTAGCTACCTCTGCTGACAGAGCACCACAAAAGGAGATGAGACCTGATTTGACCTTGTAAGCACGATGCTTACAAGATATGCATCTGCTCATATTACTTGCTCTGCCGATAGCACTGGGGAGTAGCCCTGAGGAAGTCGCCTGGGCGTGCAGGGCTTTAGCAAACCAGATAGCCTGCCTGGGTGCTGGGATACCAGTCAGGTGGGTGCCCTTGGAAGTGCTGTCCCAAAAGGGATCTGTAAGCTGGAAATGTTATTTGGCCCAAGATCGGGAAAGCTGCAAGACAGACATTGGGAAGTTGGTGAGCGCTTTACAAGAAGTGTGAAGAAGAAAATTTAGAGGGAGGGTGAGCTTGTGTTGCACACAACAAGAGGGTATCACAGGCAGGGCTCTGGTGGATTATGCAGTTAGGACAGGGGATGGCTGAGCTTGAAAAGGGAACACAAGGCACGATACACTGGAAAAGCCACAACACTACACACCTGGCCCTGGATTACAGTCAGGGCATTTATAGACATTCCTTATACAGTACTCCTTCAATGCTTTACCTCAAAATAGGCTGCCACTTGGTTGTGGTTTTGGCATCCTTGGAGTTAGTTGGCAGCCAGCTCCTCCCAACTTTTGATGTCTGCATCCATTTTCTTGAAGTGTGCCTTCAACGTGTCCTTCTAGCCATCGCGAGATCTCAGGCCATTACTAAATTGGGGTTAGAGCATTTGTTTTGGGAGTTGAGAGTCAGACATCCACACACAATGTTTGGTCCAGTGAAGTTGGTGCTTGTGGATACCCGACTCAATGCTGGTAACATGAGCTGCAGACATGCAAGAAATAACAAGACAAAACAGTGCTTAACTTTAAACTTGGCATGCTCCCATGCCCAGCTCAGCACATACCCAGAAAAGGCATCATGTTAGTTGGACCCAGCTTTCCCAATGTCTGTATAGATTGGAAATTGTAAGGGGTTGGGTTTTTTTGGGGGTTTTTTTTGGTACTTTTATCTAATAGCTGATTGAATAAGCTTTAGATAAAAGTGCCAAAATGTCCCACTGAAGTGAGCGATCTATACAGAGGCTGCAGAGCCAGGTCGAAATAACACACTGCTTCTTCCAGGAAAGCATTTTTTTTTTTCAAGTCTGTCAGCACCCATTGGCTTCAGCAAGGATGCTGGCATTTGTACGGCAATCTTCCTAGTTGGTGTCGAGGATTTTCTGGTGGTACCATTGGTGATACCTCTCCAGGCCCTTGAGAGGATGATGATAGGTCACCCATGTTTCATATCTGTAGGGAAGAGGAGGGATGAGAGACGGGGGATGGTGACTGCCTTGTAGACTTGGATCTTGGCGTCTTTTCAGAGATTGCAATGAAATAAAGACATATCAAAGCAAATTCCTGAAGGAGGCACTTGCACACTGCAACCTATCCTGGGTCTCCTCATCAATGTTCACTTTTTGAGAGATGTAGCTACCAAGGTAGGAGAAGTGCTCAACTACCTTCCCTGGATAGTAATTTGTGGGGGGGGGTCACATTCATGGCTTGCAGGCTGGTAGATAGAGCACTATATAAAGCCCATGGGAAGCAGGCCTGTGCGAGGAGGCAGATATTCAATATGGCTTCGGATACTGCTGCTTCAGATGCCAGGGATCCAATCCGGGGCTCCGGACCGGGTTTCCGCCTCTATCCAGCTGAAGCAGCTCTGAATCTTCGGAGCTACGTCGGAGATCCGGCCATCGGATATAATGGGGAATCAATGAAATATCTATAACTTCGTTGTTTTTGATCTAACCCCAAGTCCTACAGGTGTCATTAATCTTTGATGTTCTCATTTAACAGTCTCAGGCTCCCTGTCAGGGCCCTCACCACTCCTGGTCCTTTACTCAGCCTTTCCCTGAGCTCTTTTGTATATCTAGTCCCACATGTAGCCCCTTCTGCGGGTTCTCGGACCCTGAGTCCCATACACAGCCCCTCTCTGGGCACAGGGACCCCTCCGTCTGGCTCCCAGCCCCCTCCCTCTGGGTTCTGGAATCCCCTAACCTGGTTAACCCCCTTCTGGGCCTATGGACCCTCCGGTCATGAGCCCTAGCACGGCTCAAGGCTAAACCCTGGTGCAACTAAATCAAAGCACCTGAATCCTTTAGCAGGCACCCAAACCCCCTCTGAGTTTTAACTTAAAACCAAGGCTACCTGCCTATAGATAGGAGCCCCTCTCTGCCCCAAGTACCACCTTCCCTTGTCTCCTGGTCTGCGGAGTTTTTCATTCAGTTCCCCTGTTGGTTCAGGTGTCTCTGCTGCTCTGCTGTCAGGAGCTCCTCCCTTCATAGCTGCAGACCAAAGCCCCCCTTGACTGGTGCAGACTTTGGCTTATATAGCTCAACACTAAGCCTCTTTTGGTCAGGTGAGTCTCTTATTAGCCCCAGTTGCTACCTGCAAGTGGCTTTTCTGGCTGCTTTTTTCCTTAAATGGGCTGGTACACTCTACCACCCTCTTACAGACCCCAATTTGGATGACAAATGGATCTGTCTCCAATCCACTACAGAGAATGGTCATAGTCATTTGGTCTTGGAGAAGCGTCAACATCCAAATCTTGCCATTACTTTCTACAGGATTTCATGGTCAGTGGAATCAAAGGCTTTAGTCAAGTCAATGAAGGCCAGATACAGGCTGTGTTGTTATTCCCAATCCTTTTCTTGGATCTGGGGGGCAACAAAGATCATGTTAGTTTCCCCCATGGGATGGTCTGAAACTACACTGAGATTCCAGCAGGACTTCCTCAGCAAGTGGTAGAATATGGTTCAGGAGGATTTGGGAGAGGATCCTCCCTGTTGCAGAAAGTAGGGTGATACCTCAAGAGTTTCCATGCGCAGACTTATCTCTTTTCTTGAAGATAGTCACAGTGTTGGCATGCCTCAGGTCCCGGGGATCCCAGGGATCTCTTTATTGTTCTAAGTTCAGAAAATAAGTTTTTGGAGTCTCAGAACCAGTTCCTTGACACCAGCCTTGTTGATTTTAGCAGGTATGCCATCCAGTCCAGTAGCTTTGCTGTTTTTGGTTTCCTCTATGGCAAGCCGGACTTCATCTAGGATAGGAGGGTTGGTGAGGGATCCTTTTTGCAGGGTGTTGGGGGATGGATATGATGGTGCTATCTGTCACAATTGACTCACAGTTCAGGAGTGCCTCAAAGTGGTCATTCCATCTAGCCTGGATAGATGCATTGTCTCTGAGGAGCATAAAACCATCCTGTGATCACAGGAAAGTAGGTCCATAGGAAGTGTGGCCTATATGACTTTCATTGCTAGGAAAAAAGTTATGCATGTCACGTTTGTCAGGATAGAACTGGATCTCCTTGGCTTTATCTTGCCACCACTGATTTTTGATTTCCCAGATTCTCCTTTAAGCTTCAGCTTTCAGGAACTGACATGTTTCTTTCTTCCGTTAAGATGAAGTGTCATTTTGCTAAGCAGAATGGACCCTTCTCTTCCAGTCAAAGAGAGCTTGGATCTTGGCATCATGCTCATCAAACCAATCTTGGTGGCAATGGGTGGTATAGCCAATGGATTCAGTACAGGTCATATGGACAAGTTTTAAACACCTTCCTTAACATTACCTTCATTTGTGGACAGGGAAGAGAGTTTATTGTGGAGACACTTTGGGTCTTGTCTGGTCACGTCTGACTTTGGCGTTGAAGTCACTGAGGAGAATGACCTTGCCCTCCTTGTGAGTGTTAGTCAGAATGTGTTCAAGGCTGGGATAGAACTGTTCTTTGACATCATTGTCAGCATCAAGCACTGGGGCATATGCACTGATGACAGTGGTGTATCGGTTGTTGTTCATCTTAAGACGGAGGGTCATAAAATATTCTTTAATGTCCACAGGGAGCTCTTTAAGTTGACTGATGAGCTGATTCTTGATGGTGAAACCGATGCCATGAACACGTCTGTCCTGAGCCTGAGCCTCCACTCTCTTCATTCATCTGACCCTTATCTGGTCTTCTTGTCTCACTTAGAGCTGTAATGTTGATGCTGTATCTTGCTAGATCCCTGGAGATGATGGCAGTTCCTTCCGGTCATTCATTGTCTTAGTTATCCATCAAGTTGTGAATGTTCAATATTGCAAAAATCATTGTCTTTTTATGATGTTTTCTATCCCAGAGACAGTGATTCCTCTGGATGCAGGTATCTAGCCAATAGCAGATAAGACAGTCTAGGTTTAGCCACATTTTCCAGACCCTTCTCCATGTAGACTGCACATAGGGGATCCTGAATGGGGCTGCTCAGTTATGGCAGCAGCAGCCAAATTGATCTTCTGTCTGAACTCAGGTGCAAGATGACCAGAAATCCTGGTTTTCTCTGTTTAAACATTGCAAATTCTCTGATAAAAACAGCAAATTCTCTGATTAAACCCCCCAAATTCCATGATTAAAATGAAACAGCACTGTATATATAGGTATCAGTTGAACATAATGTTTTATTGATCTATTTACAATTTTAAAGCAATTTGGAAGCCTTTCAGTGCTTCAATCACTATAGTAAAATAAATTCTAAATACCTATAAATGTTGGCATTTGATTTTGTGGTTTTTACTGTGGAAAATAAGAGCTCCCCCTACCCCCTTCACTTACCAGGACAC
>NW_017729015.1:2480999-2481545 GCF_001723915.1 Gavialis gangeticus
CTAAATCTGCTCTCTGTCAGTTTGTGACCATTGTTCCTTGTTACCCCAAGAGGTGTCCTGGTAACAGAGCATCTCTGATACCTTGCTGTGTCCCTCTAATGAATTTGTAGGTGGCCAGAAGATCACCTCTCAGCCTTCTCTTGCGGAGGCTGAAGAGGTCCAGGTCCCTCAGTCTCTCCTCATAGGGCTTGTCCTATAGGCCCCTAACCATACAAGTGGCCCTCCTCTGGACCCTCTCAAGTCTATCAACGTCTTTCTTGAAGTACAGCACCCAAAACTGGACACAGTACTCCAGCTGCGGTCTGACCAATGCCACATCCTATTGTGTACTGCCCACTTTTCTAACCTGTCCAGGTCTGCTTGTAATCATTCCCTACCCTCTGGAGTGTGCACTTTATCCCACAATTTAGTATCGTCCGCAATGTTGGACAGAGTACACTTCACACCCGCATCCATGTCACTGATGAAGATATTGAAGAGTACAAGTCCAAGGACCGAATCCTGAGGGACCCTACTAACTACATCCTTCCAGGTCAATACCAACCC